>NC_090650.1:256434107-256734107 GCF_040937935.1 Hyperolius riggenbachi
GGGTCTTAACAGAAGCAAAGACTTTGATCTCTACTGCACCTTTCATTTGTCACACAAATCAATTACAATATATCTGCAGCCAGAAGTGGTACTCTTCTTGGTATGTTTGTCAGGGGAAGTAGAAGGCGTTTTGTAGGTCCAAGTCGGAAGTGAAATTGAGACCACATCTATAGCATACTGGTGGGGTGGGAGGTTTCCCTTAGGAGGGCGGATTTTTCCTAGAGTTTGTATGCCTTTTAACTAGTTAGGGTATTGTCATAGTAGACCTTTCAACTATTATAGGCAATAAAAGGGGTGGGGGTAGGTTCCTTAGAGAAGATTAAGTTCTACAGTATAAGATTCTTTTCTTGTTCAGTTACCATAGGGTGGGGTGACTACAACGGCAAGATGATCGTCGAGGGACTACCATGGCAAGAGGACCATCAAGGGATTACAATGCCATGATGACCATCGGGGACTACAACGGCAAGATGATAATCGAGGGACTACAACAGGAAGAGGCCTATCAAGGGACTACAATGGCAAGATGACCACCGGGGGACTACAACAGCAAGATGATGATCGGACGACTACAACTGCAAGTGGCCCATCGAGGGACTACACTGGCCAGATGATCATCGGGGGAATACAATGGCAAGATGACCATTGAGGAACTACAACGGCAAGAGGTCCATCGCGGGACTACAACAGCAAAAGGCCCATCGAGGGACTACAATGGCAAGATGTCCACCGGGGAACTACAATGGCAAGTTGACCATCGAGGGACTAAAGCGGTAAGATGACCATCGAGGGACTACAACCGCAAGAGGACCAACGAGGGACTACAATGGCAAGATGACCATTTGGGGACTAAGACGGCAAGAGTGTGTGGTTTCCTGGAGTTTGTACTCCATTCAACTAGTTACGGTATTGTGATTGCAGATCTTTCAACTATTATAGGCAATATAAGGGGTGGGGGTAGGTTCTTAGAGAAGATTGGTTTATTTTATTGGAAGATTCTTCTCTTTTCAGTTAGCATGGGGTGGGTTGTGCCAACATATACTAGGTTGGTGGGATGAAATGGTTCCCGGAGAGGGGGATTTTAGCTGAGAATTCAGCAGGGTAGGGGCCATGCATCTATGCTATTCCTGGGGTCTTAACAGAAGCAAAGACTTTGATCTCTACTGCACCTTTCATTTGTCACACAAATCGACTACAATATATCTGCAGCCAGAAGTGGTACTCTTCTTGGTATGTTTGTCAGGGGAAGTAGAAGGCGTTTTGTAGGTCCAAGTCGGAAGTGAAATTGAGACCACATCTATAGCATACTGGTGGGGTGGGAAGTTTCCCTTAGGAGGGCGGATTTTTCCTAGAGTTTATATGCCTTTCAAGTAGTTAGGGTATTGTCATAGTAGACCTTTCAACTATTATAGGCAATAAAAGGGGTGGGGGTAGGTTCCTTAGAGAAGATTGTGTTCTACAGTATAAGATTCTTCTCTTGTTCAGTTAGCATGGGGTGGGTTGACTACAACGGCAAGATGACCGTCGAGGGACTACAACGGCAAGAGGACCATTGAGGGACTACAACAGGAAGAGGCCAATCGAGGGACTACAATGGCAAGATGACCATCAGGGACTACAATGGCAAGATGACCAATGGGGGACTACAATGGTATGATGCTATGATTAAGGACCAGAGTGTGTCCGAAACATGTTAGCGAATCTTCAAGCTTTGTAACCTATATTTAATAAAGATTTTGATACATTTGGAGCAATGAGCGGAACTTCACCTTTCTGTGGTCAATGGTAAGATGACCATCGGGGACTCCAACGGCAAGATGATGATCAAGGGACTACAACAGGAAGAGGCCTATCGAGGGACTACAACAGCAAGATGACCATCGGGGGACTACAACTGCAAGAGGCCCATTGAGGGACTACAACGGCAAGAGGCCCATCAAGGGACTATAATTGCAAGATAACCATCGGGGGATTACAACGGCAAGTTGACCATCGGGGGACTACAACGGCAAGATGACCATCGTGGACTACTGCGGCAAGATGACCATCGGGGGACTACAACGGCAAGATGACCATCGAGGGACTACAACGGCAAGAGGCTTATTGGGAGACTACAATGGCAAGATGACCATCGGAGGACTACAATGGTAAGATGACCATCGGGGGCTACAATGGCAAGATGACTATCGAGGGACTACAACAGGAAGAGGCACATTGAAAGATTACAATGGCAAGATAACCATCGGGGACTACAACGGCAAGATGACCACCGGGGGACTACAGCAACAAGAGGTCCATCAAGGGACTACAATGTCAAGATGACCACTGGGGGACAATAATGGCACGATGACCATCGAGGGACTACAGCGGCAAGATGACCACCGGTGGAGTACAATGGTAATATGACCATCAGGGGACTACAACGATATGATGACCATCGGGGGACTACAACGGCAAGATGACCATTGAGGGTCTACAGAGGCAAGATGACCACCGGTAGACTACAATGGTAAGATGACCATCGGGGGACTACAATGGTAAGATGACCATTGAGGAACTACAACGGCAAAAGGCCCATCGAGGGACTACGACGGCAAGATGACCATCGGGGGACTACAACAGCAAGATGACCATCAAGGGACTACAACGGCAAGAGGCCCATCGAGGGACTACAATGGCAAGATGACCACCGGAGAACTACAATGGCAAGTTGACCATCGAGGGACTAAAGCGGTAAGATGACCATCGAGGAACTACAACGGCAAGAGGACCATCGAGGGACTACAATGGCAAGATGACCATTTGGGGACTAAGATGGCAAGAGTGTGTGGTTTCATGGAGTTTTTACTCCATTCAACTAGTTAGGGTATTGTGATTGTGGATCTTACAACTATTATAGGCAATAAAACGGGTGGGGGTAGGTTCCTTAGAGAAGATTGGGTTTTTTTATTGGAAGATTCTTCTCTTGTTCAGTTAGCATGGGGTGCGTTAGTATTATTATTATTATTATTATTGATTTATAAAGCGCCAACATCTTCCGTGGCGCTGTACAAAGTAGGAAACAAACATGGGGCACATAATAATACAGACAATGCTATACACCAAAATACAAGATACATAATTAGTGACAAAATACAAAGAATGATACAAAAGCAAATTATAGAATTGGTAATGACAGTGATAAAATTAACATGATGAATAAAATGTATAATGGTTACCAAAACACAAAAGGGTGAGAAAACCCTGCCCTTGCGGGCTTACAATCTAAAGGGAATGGGGGGAAACAAGAGGAGGGGTAGTATGCAGCAAATATATAGAGGCTGTGTGTTTTAGGACACCTAGTAGGAGTGCAATTTGGTCTTAGGACAAAGGGAAGTGGCCTAAGGTAGCGCATATGCTTGTCGGAACAAGTGTGTTTTTAGAGAGCGTTTAAAAGCAACAAAGGTTGGCGAGTGACGGATGTGTTGTGGGAGGGCATTCCAGAGGAGGGGTGAAGCGCGTGCAAAATCTTGTAAGCGTGAATGTGAGGAGGTGATTCTAGAGGAGGACAACAGAAGATCATGTGCCGATCTGAGATTGCGATTGGGTTTGTATCTGGAAATTAGTGAGGATATGTACCGGGGAGAGAGATTGTGGAGAGCTTTGTAGGTTAGGGTTAGGAGTTTGAACTGAATCCTCTGGTTAATTTGCAGCCAGTGAAGAGCTTGACAAAGAGGGTCGGCAGAGGAAGATCGAGAAGAAAGATGAATGAGACGAGCAGCTGAGTTCAGTACCGACTGGAGCGGGGCCAGTCTGTTAGAAGGTAGTCCACAGGGTAGTATGTTGCAGTAGTATATACAAAAGTAACTCGCACACCAGGCAAAAAGTAAATGCAAAACGTCTGTATTACAAAATTTCAAAATGTCAATAAATAGAAGTAGCAACAGTACAAATGGCAATGGCTTGCCTAGCATACATCACAGTGTGGTGAACATAATACAGATCACACTAATGGAGTCAAGTAAAAATACATACAGAAGCATACAGAAGCATGAATCAAAACATCAATCATAGTAATGAGCTGTATAGATTATATCAAGCAAAATGCACAAAATCATGACCCCATGGTGAAAGAGGTATACCCTGACAGCGCGCTGTTTCGTAACCTTCGTCAGAGAGTATACACAATAGGCTGCTGCTGGCTGCTGCCTATTGTGTATACTCTCTGACGAAGGTTACGAAACAGCGCGCTGTCAGGGTATACCTCTTTCACCATGGGGTCATGATTTTGTGCATTTTGCTTGATATAATCTATACAGCTCATTACTATGATTGATGTTTTGATTCATGCTTCTGTATGCTTCTGTATGTATTTTTACTTGACTCCATTAGTGTGATCTGTATTATGTTCACCACACTGTGATGTATGCTAGGCAAGCCATTGCCATTTGTACTGTTGCTACTTCTATTTATTGACATTTTGAAATTTTGTAATACAGACGTTTTGCATTTACTTTTTGCCTGGTGTGCGAGTTACTTTTGTATATACTTTGGCATTTAGGGCCACTTCGTGCCCGTTTTACAGACTCAGCACCCATAGCATTCTACTTGAGTTTCTATGATTAATAGGGTGTGCAGACCTTTTTTGTAAATATAGTATGTTGCAGTAGTCCAGATGAGAAATTATGAGAGCATGTATTAACATTTTAGTTGTGTCTTGAGTGAGAAAAGGACGGATGCGAGATATGTTTTTGAGTTGGAGATGGCAGGAGCTGGTTATGGAGTGAACATGAGGAATAAAAGAGAGAGATAAGTCGAATATTACCCCCAAGCACCGAGCTTTGGGAACTGAAGTTATGGGAGTGTTATTAACATTTATTGTTACTTCAGGCAGGGAGGTAGACAGAGACGGTGGAAAAATTCTTAGTTCAGTTTTTCTCATTAAGTTTTAGGAAGCGAGAGGACATGAAGGAGGATATAGCAGACAAGCAGTCAGGAACACGTTTAAGGAGGGAGTTAAGATCTGGGGCAGAGAGGTACAGTTGTTTATCGTCTGCATAGAGGTGGTATTGAAACCCGAATGAGTTGATTAAATCACCAAGACCGTTGTGCCAACATATACTAGGTTGGTGGGATGAAATGGTTCCCGGGGAGGGGGGTTTTAGCTGAGAATTCAACAGGGTAGGGACCATGCATCTATGCTATTTCTGGGGTCTTAACAGAAGCAGAGACTTTGATCTCTACTGCACCTTTCATTTGTCACACAAATCAATTACAATATATCTGCAGCCAGAAGTGGTACTCTTCTTAGTATGTTTGTCAGGGGAAGTAGAAGGCGTTGTGTGGGTCCAAGTCAGAAGTGAAATTGAGACTACATCTATAGCATACTGGTGGGGGGGAAGGTTTCCGTTAGGAGGGTGGATTTTTCCTATTGTTTGTATGCCTTTCAACTAGTTAGGGTATTGTCATAGTAGACTTTTCAACTATTACAGGCAATAAAAGGGGTGGGGGTAGGTTCCTTAGAGAAGATTGTGTTTTACAGTATAAGATTTTTCTCTTGTTCAGTTAGCATGGGGATGGGTTGATTACAACGGAAAGATGACCATCGGGGACGACAACGGCAAGATGACCACCGGGGGACTACAACGGTAAGATGACCATCGGGGACTACAACGGCAAGATGATGATCGAGGGACTACAACAGGCAGCGGCCTATCGAGGGACTACAACGGCAAGATGACCATCGGGGTACTACAACAGCAAGATGATGATCGAGGGACTACAACTGCAAGAGGCCCATTGAGGGACTACAATGGCAAGATGACCATCGGGGGAATACAATGGCAAGATGACCATTGAGGGACTACAACGGCAAGATGACCATCGAGGGACTACAACAGGAAGAGGCCAATGAAGGGAATACAATAGCAAGATGACCATCGGGAACGACAACGGCAAGATGACCACCGGGGAACTACAATGGTAAGATGACCATTGGGGACTACAATGATGATGATGATGATCGAGGGACTACAACAGCAAGATGACCATCGGGGGACTACAACAGCAAGATGATGATCGAGGGACTACAACTGCAAGAGGCCCATTGAGGTAATACAATGGCAAGATGACCATTGAGGGACTACAATGGCAAGAGGCCCATCGAGGGACAACACTGGCAAAATGACCATCGGGGGATTACAATGGCAAGATGACCAACGGGAGACTACAACGGTAAGATTGACCATCGGGGGACTACAACGGCAAGATGACCGTCGGGGTATTACAACGGCAAGATGACCATCGAGGGACTACAATGGCAAGATGTCCATCGCGGGACTACAGCGGTAAGATGACCATCGGGGGACTACAACGGCAAGATGACCATCGAGGGTCTACAACGGCAAGAGGCTTATTGGGAGACTACAATGGCAAGATGACCATTGGAGGACTACAGTGGTAAGATGACCATCGGGGGACTACAACGGCAAGATGACTATCGAGGGACTACAACAGGAAGAGGCACATAGAAAGAGTACAATGGCAAGATAACCATCGGGTACTACAACGGCAAGATGACTTCCCGGGGACTACAGCGGCAAGAGGCCCATCAAGGGACTACAATGGCAAGATGACCACCGTGGGACTACAATGGCAAGATAACCATCGAGGGACTACAGCGGAAAGATAACCACCGGTGGACTACAATGGTAATATGACCATTGGGGGACGACAAAGATGTGATGACCATCGGGGGACTACAACAGCAAGATGGCCATCGAGGGTCTACAGAGGCAAGATGACCACCGGTGGACTCCAATGGTAAGATGACCATTAGGGGAGTACAACGGCAAGATGACCATCGGGGGACTACAACGGCAAGAGGCCCATCGAGGGACTACAATGGCAAGATGACTATTTGGGGACTAAGACAGCAAGAGTGTGTGGTTTCCTGGAGTTTGTACTCCATTCAACTAGTTAGGGTATTGTGATTGTAGATTTTTCAACTATTATAGGCAATAAAAGGGGTGGGGGTAGGTTCCTTAGAGAAGATTGGGTTTTTTTATTGGAAGAATCTTCTCTTGTTCAATGAGCATGGGGTGGGTTGTGCCAACATATACTAGGTTGATGGGATGAAATGGTTCCCGGAGAGGGGGATTTTAGCTGAGAATTCAGCAGGGTAGGGGCCATGCATCTATGCTATTCCTGGGGTCTTAACAGAAGCAAAGACTTTGATCTCTACTGCACCTTTCATTTGTCACACAAATCAATTACAATATATCTGCAGCCAGAAGTGGTACTCTTCTTAGTATGTTTGTCAGGGGAAGTAGAAGGCGTTTTGTAGGTCCAAGTCGGAAGTGAAATTGAGACCACATCTATAGCATACTGGTGGGGTGGGAGGTTTCCCTTAGGAGGGCGGATTTTTCCTAGAGTTTGTATGCCTTTTAACTAGTTAGGGTATTGTCATAGTAGACCTTTCAACTATTATAGGCAATAAAAGGGGTGGGGGTAGGTTCCTTAGAGAAGATTAAGTTCTACAGTATAAGATTCTTTTCTTGTTCAGTTAGCATAGGGTGGGGTGACTACAACGGCAAGATGATCGTCGAGGGACTACCATGGCAAGAGGACCATTAAGGGATTACAATGCCATGATGACCATCGGGGACTACAATGGCAAGATGATAATCGAGGGACTACAACAGGAAGAGGCCTATCAAGGGACTACAATGGCAAGATGACCACCGGGGGACTACAACAGCAAGATGATGATCGGACGACTACAACTGCAAGAGGCCCATCGAGGGACTACACTGGCCAGATGACCATCGGGGGAATACAATGGCAAGATGACCATTGAGGAACTACAACGGCAAGAGGTCCATCGCGGGACTACAACAGCAAAAGGCCCATCGAGGGACTACAATGGCAAGATGTCCACCGGGGAACTACAATGGCAAGTTGACCATCGAGGGACTAAAGCGGTAAGATGACCATCGAGGGACTACAACCGCAAGAGGACCAACGAGGGACTACAATGGCAAGATGACCATTTGGGGACTAAGACAGCAAGAGTGTGTGGTTTCCTGGAGTTTGTACTACATTCAACTAGTTACGGTATTGTGATTGTAGATCTTTCAACTATTATAGGCAATATAAGGGGTGGGGGTAGGTTCTTAGAGAAGATTGTTTTTTTTTATTGGAAGATTCTTCTCTTTTCAGTTAGCATGGGGTGGGTTGTGCCAACATATACTAGGTTGGTGGGATGAAATGGTTCCCGGAGAGGGGGATTTTAGCTGAGAATTCAGCAGGGTAGGGGCCATGCATCTATGCTATTCCTGGGGTCTTAACAGAAGCAAAGACTTTGATCTCTACTGCACCTTTCATTTGTCACACAAATCGATTACAATATATCTGCAGCCAGAAGTGGTACTCTTCTTGGTATGTTTGTCAGGGGAAGTAGAAGGCGTTTTGAAGGTCCAAGTCGGAAGTGAAATTGAGACCACATCTATAGCATACTGGTGGGGTGGGAAGTTTCCCTTAGGAGGGCGGATTTTTCCTAGAGTTTATATGCCTTTCAAGTAGTTAGGGTATTGTCATAGTAGACCTTTCAACTATTATAGGCAATAAAAGGGGTGGGGGTAGGTTCCTTAGAGAAGATTGTGTTCTACAGTATAAGATTCTTCTCTTGTTCAGTTAGCATGGGGTGGGTTGACTACAACGGCAAGATGACCGTCGAGGGACTACAACGGCAAGAGGACCATCGAGGGACTACAACAGGAAGAGGCCAATAGAGGGACTACAATGGCAAGATGACCATCAGGGACTACAATGGCAAGATGACCAATGGGGGACTACAATGGTAAGATGACCATCGGGGACTCCAACGGCAAGATGATGATCAAGGGACTACAACAGGAAGAGGCCTATCGAGGGACTACAACAGCAAGATGACCATCGGGGAACTACAACTGCAAGAGGCCCATTGAGGGACTACAATGGCAAGAGGCCCATCAAGGGACTATAATTGCAAGATAACCATCGGGGGATTACAACGGCAAGTTGACCATCGGGGGACTACAACGGCAAGATGACCATCGTGGACTACAACGGCAAGATGACCATCGAGGGACTACAATGGCAAGATGTCCATCGCGGGACTACAACGGTAAGATGACCATCGGGGGACTACAACGGCAAGATGACCATCGTGGGACTACAACGGCAAGAGGCTTATTGGGAGACTACAATGGCAAGATGACCATCGGAGGACTACAATGGTAAGATGACCATCGGGGGCTACAATGGCAAGATGACTATCGAGGGACTACAACAGGAAGAGGCACATTGAAAGATTACAATGGCAAGATAACCATCGGGGACTACAACGGCAAGATGACCACCGGGGGACTACAGCAACAAGAGGTCCATCAAGGGACTACAATGTCAAGATGACCACTGGGGGACAATAATGGCACGATGACCATCGAGGGACTACAGCGGCAAGATGACCACCGGTGGAGTACAATGGTAATATGACCATCAGGGGACTACAACGATATGATGACCATCGGGGGACTACAACGGCAAGATGACCATTGAGGGTCTACAGAGGCAAGATGACCACCGGTAGACTACAATGGTAAGAAGACCATCAGGGAAGTACAACGGCAAGATGACCATCGGGGGACTACAATGGTAAGATGACCATTGAGGAACTACAACGGCAAAAGGCCCATCGAGGGACTACGACGGCAAGATGACCATCGGGGGACTACAACAGCAAGATGACCATCAAGGGACTACAACGGCAAGAGGCCCATCGAGGGACTACAATGGCAAGATGACCACCGGAGAACTACAATGGCAAGTTGACCATCGAGGGACTAAAGCGGTAAGATGACCATCGAGGAACTACAACGGCAAGAGGACCATCGAGGGACTACAATGGCAAGATGACCATTTGGGGACTAAGATGGCAAGAGTGTGTGGTTTCATGGAGTTTTTACTCCATTCAACTAGTTAGGGTATTGTGATTGTGGATCTTACAACTATTATAGGCAATAAAACGGGTGGGGGTAGGTTCCTTAGAGAAGATTGGGTTTTTTTATTGGAAGATTCTTCTCTTGTTCAGTTAGCATGGGGTGCGTTAGTATTATTATTATTATTATTATTGATTTATAAAGCGCCAACATCTTCCGTGGCGCTGTACAAAGTAGGAAACAAACATGGGGCACATAATAATACAGACAATGCTATACACCAAAATACAAGATACATAATTAGTGACAAAATACAAAGAATGATACAAAAGCAAATTATAGAATTGGTAATGACAGTGATAAAATTAACATGATGAATAAAATGTATAATGGTTACCAAAACACAAAAGGGTGAGAGAACCCTGCCCTTGCGGGCTTACAATCTAAAGGGAATGGGGGGAAACAAGAGGAGGGGTAGTATGCAGCAAATATATAGAGGCTGTGTGTTTTAGGACACCTAGTAGGAGTGCAATTTGGTCTTAGGACAAAGGGAAGTGGCCTAAGGTAGCGCATATGCTTGTCGGAACAAGTGTGTTTTTAGAGAGCGTTTAAAGGCAACAAAGGTTGGCGAGTGACGGATGTGTTGTGGGAGGGCATTCCAGAGGAGGGGTGAAGCGCGTGCAAAATCTTGTAAGCGTGAATGTGAGGAGGTGATTCTAGAGGAGGACAACAGAAGATCATGTGCCGATCTGAGATTGCGATTGGGTTTGTATCTGGAAATTAGTGAGGATATGTACCGGGGAGAGAGATTGTGGAGAGCTTTGTAGGTTAGGGTTAGGAGTTTGAACTGAATCCTCTGGTTAATTTGCAGCCAGTGAAGAGCTTGACAAAGAGGGTCGGCAGAGGAAGATCGAGAAGAAAGATGAATGAGACGAGCAGCTGAGTTCAGTACCGACTGGAGCGGGGCCAGTCTGTTAGAAGGTAGTCCACAGGGTAGTATGTTGCAGTAGTCCAGATGAGAAATTATGAGAGCATGTATTAACATTTTAGTTGTGTCTTGAGTGAGAAAAGGACGGATGCGAGATATGTTTTTGAGTTGGAGATGGCAGGAGCTGGTTATGGAGTGAACATGAGGAATAAAAGAGAGAGATAAGTCGAATATTACCCCCAAGCACCGAGCTTTGGGAACTGAAGTTATGGGAGTGTTATTAACATTTATTGTTACTTCAGGCAGGGAGGTAGACAGAGACGGTGGAAAAATTCTTAGTTCAGTTTTTCTCATTAAGTTTTAGGAAGCGAGAGGACATGAAGGAGGATATAGCAGACAAGCAGTCAGGAACACGTTTAAGGAGGGAGTTAAGATCTGGGGCAGAGAGGTACAGTTGTTTATCGTCTGCATAGAGGTGGTATTGAAACCCGAATGAGTTGATTAAATCACCAAGACCGTTGTGCCAACATATACTAGGTTGGTGGGATGAAATGGTTCCCGGGGAGGGGGGTTTTAGCTGAGAATTCAACAGGGTAGGGACCATGCATCTATGCTATTTCTGGGGTCTTAACAGAAGCAGAGACTTTGATCTCTACTGCACCTTTCATTTGTCACACAAATCAATTACAATATATCTGCAGCCAGAAGTGGTACTCTTCTTAGTATGTTTGTCAGGGGAAGTAGAAGGCGTTGTGTGGGTCCAAGTCAGAAGTGAAATTGAGACCACATCTATAGCATACTGGTGGGGGGGAAGGTTTCCGTTAGGAGGGTGGATTTTTCCTATTGTTTGTATGCCTTTCAACTAGTTAGGGTATTGTCATAGTAGACTTTTCAACTATTACAGGCAATAAAAGGGGTGGGGGTAGGTTCCTTAGAGAAGATTGTGTTTTACAGTATAAGATTTTTCTCTTGTTCAGTTAGCATGGGGATGGGTTGATTACAACGGAAAGATGACCATCGGGGACGACAACGGCAAGATGACCACCGGGGGACTACAACGGTAAGATGACCATCGGGGACTACAACGGCAAGATGATGATCGAGGGACTACAACAGGCAGCGGCCTATCGAGGGACTACAACGGCAAGATGACCATCGGGGTACTACAACAGCAAGATGATGATCGAGGGACTACAACTGCAAGAGGCCCATTGAGGGACTACAATGGCAAGATGACCATCGGGGGAATACAATGGCAAGATGACCATTGAGGGACTACAACGGCAAGATGACCATCGAGGGACTACAACAGGAAGAGGCCAATGAAGGGAATACAATAGCAAGATGACCATCGGGAACGACAACGGCAAGATGACCACCGGGGAACTACAATGGTAAGATGACCATTGGGGACTACAATGATGATGATGATGATCGAGGGACTACAACAGCAAGATGACCATCGGGGGACTACAACAGCAAGATGATGATCGAGGGACTACAACTGCAAGAGGCCCATTGAGGTAATACAATGGCAAGATGACCATTGAGGGACTACAATGGCAAGAGGCCCATCGAGGGACAACACTGGCAAAATGACCATCGGGGGATTACAATGGCAAGATGACCAACGGGAGACTACAACGGTAAGATTGACCATCGGGGGACTACAACGGCAAGATGACCGTCGGGGTATTACAACGGCAAGATGACCATCGAGGGACTACAATGGCAAGATGTCCATCGCGGGACTACAGCGGTAAGATGACCATCGGGGGACTACAACGGCAAGATGACCATCGAGGGTCTACAACGGCAAGAGGCTTATTGGGAGACTACAATGGCAAGATGACCATTGGAGGACTACAGTGGTAAGATGACCATCGGGGGACTACAACGGCAAGATGACTATCGAGGGACTACAACAGGAAGAGGCACATAGAAAGAGTACAATGGCAAGATAACCATCGGGTACTACAACGGCAAGATGACTTCCCGGGGACTACAGCGGCAAGAGGCCCATCAAGGGACTACAATGGCAAGATGACCACCGTGGGACTACAATGGCAAGATAACCATCGAGGGACTACAGCGGAAAGATAACCACCGGTGGACTAAAATGGTAATATTACCATTGGGGGACGACAAAGATGTGATGACCATCGGGGGACTACAACAGCAAGATGGCCATCGAGGGTCTACAGAGGCAAGATGACCACCGGTGGACTCCAATGGTAAGATGACCATTAGGGGAGTACAACGGCAAGATGACCATCGGGGGACTACAACGGCAAGAGGCCCATCGAGGGACTACAATGGCAAGATGACTATTTGGGGACTAAGACAGCAAGAGTGTGTGGTTTCCTGGAGTTTGTACTCCATTCAACTAGTTAGGGTATTGTGATTGTAGATCTTTCAACTATTATAGGCAATAAAAGGGGTGGGGGTAGGTTCCTTAGAGAAGATTGGGTTTTTTTATTGGAAGAATCTTCTCTTGTTCAATGAGCATGGGGTGGGTTGTGCCAACATATACTAGGTTGATGGGATGAAATGGTTCCCGGAGAGGGGATTTTAGCTGAGAATTCAGCAGGGTAGGGGCCATGCATCTATGCTATTCCTGGGGTCTTAACAGAAGCAAAGACTTTGATCTCTACTGCACCTTTCATTTGTCACACAAATCAATTACAATATATCTGCAGCCAGAAGTGGTACTCTTCTTGGTATGTTTGTCAGGGGAAGTAGAAGGCGTTTTGTAGGTCCAAGTCGGAAGTGAAATTGAGACCACATCTATAGCATACTGGTGGGGTGGGAGGTTTCCCTTAGGAGGGCGGATTTTTCCTAGAGTTTGTATGCCTTTTAACTAGTTAGGGTATTGTCATAGTAGACCTTTCAACTATTATAGGCAATAAAAGGGGTGGGGGTAGGTTCCTTAGAGAAGATTAAGTTCTACAGTATAAGATTCTTTTCTTGTTCAGTTAGCATAGGGTGGGGTGACTACAACGGCAAGATGATCGTCGAGGGACTACCATGGCAAGAGGACCATTAAGGGATTACAATGCCATGATGACCATCGGGGACTACAATGGCAAGATGATAATCGAGGGACTACAACAGGAAGAGGCCTATCAAGGGACTACAATGGCAAGATGACCACCGGGGGACTACAACAGCACGATGATGGTCGGACGACTACAACTGCAAGAGGCCCATCGAGGGACTACACTGGCCAGATGACCATCGGGGGAATACAATGGCAAGATGACCATTGAGGAACTACAACGGCAAGAGGTCCATCGCGGGACTACAACAGCAAAAGGCTCATCGAGGGACTACAATGGCAAGATGTCCACCGGGGAACTACAATGGCAAGTTGACCATCGAGGGACTAAAGCGGTAAGATGACCATCGAGGGACTACAACCGCAAGAGGACCAACGAGGGACTACAATGGCAAGATGACCATTTGGGGACTAAGACAGCAAGAGTGTGTGGTTTCCTGGAGTTTGTACTACATTCAACTAGTTACGGTATTGTGATTGTAGATCTTTCAACTATTATAGGCAATATAAGGGGTGGGGGTAGGTTCTTAGAGAAGATTGTTTTTTTTTATTGGAAGATTCTTCTCTTTTCAGTTAGCATGGGGTGGGTTGTGCCAACATATACTAGGTTGGTGGGATGAAATGGTTCCCGGAGAGGGGGATTTTAGCTGAGAATTCAGCAGGGTAGGGGCCATGCATCTATGCTATTCCTGGGGTCTTAACAGAAGCAAAGACTTTGATCTCTACTGCACCTTTCATTTGTCACACAAATCGATTACAATATATCTGCAGCCAGAAGTGGTACTCTTCTTGGTATGTTTGTCAGGGGAAGTAGAAGGCGTTTTGAAGGTCCAAGTCGGAAGTGAAATTGAGACCACATCTATAGCATACTGGTGGGGTGGGAAGTTTCCCTTAGGAGGGCGGATTTTTCCTAGAGTTTATATGCCTTTCAAGTAGTTAGGGTATTGTCATAGTAGACCTTTCAACTATTATAGGCAATAAAAGGGGTGGGGGTAGGTTCCTTAGAGAAGATTGTGTTCTACAGTATAAGATTCTTCTCTTGTTCAGTTAGCATGGGGTGGGTTGACTACAACGGCAAGATGACCGTCGAGGGACTACAACGGCAAGAGGACCATCGAGGGACTACAACAGGAAGAGGCCAATAGAGGGACTACAATGGCAAGATGACCATCAGGGACTACAATGGCAAGATGACCAATGGGGGACTACAATGGTAAGATGACCATCGGGGACTCCAACGGCAAGATGATGATCAAGGGACTACAACAGGAAGAGGCCTATCGAGGGACTACAACAGCAAGATGACCATCGGGGAACTACAACTGCAAGAGGCCCATTGAGGGACTACAACGGCAAGAGGCCCATCAAGGGACTATAATTGCAAGATAACCATCGGGGGATTACAACGGCAAGTTGACCATCGGTGGACTACAACGGCAAGATGACCATCGTGGACTACAACGGCAAGATGACCATCGGGGTACTACAACGGCAAGATGACCATCGAGGGACTACAATGGCAAGATGTCCATTGCAGGACTACTACGGCAAGATGACCATCGAGGGACTACAATGGCAAGATGTCCATCGCGGGACTACAACGGTAAGATGACCATCGGGGGACTACAACGGCAAGATGACCATCGAGGGACTACAACGGCAAGAGGCTTATTGGGAGACTACAATGGCAAGATGACCATCGGAGGACTACAATGGTAAGATGACCATCGGGGGCTACAATGGCAAGATGACTATCGAGGGACTACAACAGGAAGAGGCACATTGAAAGATTACAATGGCAAGATAACCATCGGGGACTACAACGGCAAGATGACCACCGGGGGACTACAGCAACAAGAGGTCCATCAGGGGACTACAATGTCAAGATGACCACTGGGGGACAATAATGGCACGATGACCATCGAGGGACTACAGCGGCAAGATGACCACCGGTGGAGTACAATGGTAATATGACCATCAGGGGACTACAACGATATGATGACCATCGGGGGACTACAACGGCAAGATGACCATTGAGGGTCTACAGAGGCAAGATGACCACCGGTAGACTACAATGGTAAGAAGACCATCAGGGAAGTACAACGGCAAGATGACCATCGGGGGACTACAATGGTAAGATGACCATTGAGGAACTACAACGGCAAAAGGCCCATCGAGGGACTACGACGGCAAGATGACCATCGGGGGACTACAACAGCAAGATGACCATCAAGGGACTACAACGGCAAGAGGCCCATCGAGGGACTACAATGGCAAGATGACCACCGGAGAACTACAATGGCAAGTTGACCATCGAGGGACTAAAGCGGTAAGATGACCATCGTGGAACTACAACGGCAAGAGGACCATCGAGGGACTACAATGGCAAGATGACCATTTGGGGACTAAGATGGCAAGAGTGTGTGGTTTCATGGAGTTTTTACTCCATTCAACTAGTTAGGGTATTGTGATTGTGGATCTTACAACTATTATAGGCAATAAAACGGGTGGGGGTAGGTTCCTTAGAGAAGATTGGGTTTTTTTATTGGAAGATTCTTCTCTTGTTCAGTTAGCATGGGGTGCGTTAGTATTATTATTATTATTATTATTGATTTATAAAGCGCCAACATCTTCCGTGGCGCTGTACAAAGTAGGAAACAAACATGGGGCACATAATAATACAGACAATGCTATACACCAAAATACAAGATACATAATTAGTGACAAAATACAAAGAATGATACAAAAGCAAATTATAGAATTGGTAATGACAGTGATAAAATTAACATGATGAATAAAATGTATAATGGTTACCAAAACACAAAAGGGTGAGAGAACCCTGCCCTTGCGGGCTTACAATCTAAAGGGAATGGGGGGAAACAAGAGGAGGGGTAGTATGCAGCAAATATATAGAGGCTGTGTGTTTTTAGTTCTAGTAGGAGTGCAATTTGGTCTTAGGACAAAGGGAAGTGGCCTAAGGTAGCGCATATGCTTGTCGGAACAAGTGTGTTTTTAGAGAGCGTTTAAAGGCAACAAAGGTTGGCGAGTGACGGATGTGTTGTGGGAGGGCATTCCAGAGGAGGGGTGAAGCGCGTGCAAAATCTTGTAAGCGTGAATGTGAGGAGGTGATTCTAGAGGAGGACAACAGAAGATCATGTGCCGATCTGAGATTGTGATTGGGTTTGTATCTGGAAATTAGTGAGGATATGTACCGGGGAGAGAGATTGTGGAGAGCTTTGTAGGTTAGGGTTAGGAGTTTGAACTGAATCCTCTGGTTAATTTGCAGCCAGTGAAGAGCTTGACAAAGAGGGTCGGCAGAGGAAGATCGAGAAGAAAGATGAATGAGACGAGCAGCTGAGTTCAGTACCGACTGGAGCGGGGCCAGTCTGTTAGAAGGTAGTCCACAGGGTAGTATGTTGCAGTAGTCCAGATGAGAAATTATGAGAGCATGTATTAACATTTTAGTTGTGTCTTGAGTGAGAAAAGGACGGATGCGAGATATGTTTTTGAGTTGGAGATGGCAGGAGCTGGTTATGGAGTGAACATGAGGAATAAAAGAGAGAGATAAGTCGAATATTACCCCCAAGCACCGAGCTTTGGGAACTGAAGTTATGGGAGTGTTATTAACATTTATTGTTACTTCAGGCAGGGAGGTAGACAGAGACGGTGGAAAAATTCTTAGTTCAGTTTTTCTCATTAAGTTTTAGGAAGCGAGAGGACATGAAGGAGGATATAGCAGACAAGCAGTCAGGAACACGTTTAAGGAGGGAGTTAAGATCTGGGGCAGAGAGGTACAGTTGTTTATCGTCTGCATAGAGGTGGTATTGAAACCCGAATGAGTTGATTAAATCACCAAGACCGTTGTGCCAACATATACTAGGTTGGTGGGATGAAATGGTTCCCGGGGAGGGGGGTTTTAGCTGAGAATTCAACAGGGTAGGGACCATGCATCTATGCTATTTCTGGGGTCTTAACAGAAGCAGAGACTTTGATCTCTACTGCACCTTTAATTTGTCACACAAATCAATTACAATATATCTGCAGCCAGAAGTGGTACTCTTCTTAGTATGTTTGTCAGGGGAAGTAGAAGGCGTTGTGTGGGTCCAAGTCAGAAGTGAAATTGAGACCACATCTATAGCATACTGGTGGGGGGGAAGGTTTCCCTTAGGAGGGTGGATTTTTCCTATTGTTTGTATGCCTTTCAACTAGTTAGGGTATTGTCATAGTAGACTTTTCAACTATTACAGGCAATAAAAGGGGTGGGGGTAGGTTCCTTAGAGAAGATTGTGTTTTACAGTATAAGATTTTTCTCTTGTTCAGTTAGCATGGGGATGGGTTGATTACAACGGAAAGATGACCATCGGGAACGACAACGGCAAGATGACCACCGGGGGACTACAACGGTAAGATGACCATCGGAGACTACAACGGCAAGATGATGATCGAGGGACTACAACAGGAAGAGGCCTATCGAGGGACTACAACGGCAAGATGACCATCGGGGTACTACAACAGCAAGATGATGATCGAGGGACTACAACTGAAAGAGGCCCATTGAGGGACTACAATGGCAAGATGACCATCGGGGGAATACAATGGCAAGATGACCATTGAGGGACTACAACGGCAAGATGACCATCGAGGGACTACAACAGGAAGAGGCCAATCAAGGGAATACAATGGCAAGATGACCATCGGGAACAACAACGGCAAGATGACCACCGGGGGACTACAATGGTAAGATGACCATTGGGGACTACAACGGCAAGATGATGATCGAGGGACTACAACAGCAAGATGACCATCGGGGGACTACAACAGCAAGATGATGATCGAGGGACTACAACTGCAAGAGGCCCATTGAGGGAATACAATGGCAAGATGACCATTGAGGGACTACAATGGCAAGAGGCCCATCGAGGGACAACACTGGCAAAATGACCATCGGGGGATTACAATGGCAAGATGACCAACGGGGGACTACAACGGTAAGATTGACCATCGGGGGACTACAACGGCAAGATGACCATCGGGGTATTACAACGGCAAGATGACCATCGAGGGACTACAATGGCAAGATGTCCATCGCGGGACTACAGCGGTAAGATGACCATCGGGGGACTACAATGGCAAGATGACCATCGAGGATCTACAACGGCAAGAGGCTTATTGGGAGACTACAATGGCAAGATGACCATTGGAGGACTACAGTGGTAAGATGACCATCGGGGGACTACAACGGCAAGATGACTATCGAGGGACTACAACAGGAAGAGGCACATAGAAAGAGTACAATGGCAAGATAACCATCGGGTACTACAACGGCAAGATGACTTCCCGGGGACTACAGCGGCAAGAGGCCCATCAAGGGACTACAATGGCAAGATGACCACCGTGGGACTACAATGGCAAGATAACCATCGAGGGACTACAGTGGCAAGATAACCACAGGTGGACTACAATGGTAATATGACCATTGGGGGACGACAAAGATGTGATGACCATCGGGGGACTACAACAGCAAGATGGCCATCGAGGGTCTACAGAGGCAAGATGACCACCGGTGGACTCCAATGGTAAGATGACCATTAGGGGAGTACAACGGCAAGATGACCATCGGGGGACTACAACGGCAAGAGGCCCATCGAGGGACTACAATGGCAAGATGACTATTTGGGGACTAAGACAGCAAGAGTGTGTGGTTTCCTGGAGTTTGTACTTCATTTAACTAGTTAGGGTATTGTGATTGTAGATCTTTCAACTATTATAGGCAATAAAAGGGGTGGGGGTAGGTTCCTTAGAGAAGATTGGGTTTTTTTATTGGAAGAATCTTCTCTTGTTCAATGAGCATGGGGTGGGTTGTGCCAACATATACTAGGTTGATGGGATGAAATGGTTCCCGGAGAGGGGGATTTTAGCTGAGAATTCAGCAGGGTAGGGGCCATGCATCTATGCTATTCCTGGGGTCTTAACAGAAGCAAAGACTTTGATCTCTACTGCACCTTTCATTTGTCACACAAATCAATTACAATATATATGCAGCCAGAAGTGGTACTCTTCTTGGTATGTTTGTCAGGGGAAGTAGAAGGCGTTTTGTAGGTCCAAGTCAGAAGTGAAATTGAGACCACATCTATAGCATACTGGTGGGGTGGGAGGTTTCCCTTAGGAGGGCGGATTTTTCCTAGAGTTTGTATGCCTTTTAACTAGTTAGGGTATTGTCATAGTAGACCTTTCAACTATTATAGGCAATAAAAGGGATGGGGGTAGGTTCTTTAGAGAAGATTAAGTTCTACAGTATAAGATTCTTTTCTTGTTCAGTTAGCATAGGGTGGGGTGACTACAACGGCAAGATGATCGTCGAGGGACTACCATGGCAAGAGGACCATCAAGGGATTACAATGCCATAATGACCATCGGGGACTACAACGGCAAGATGATAATCGAGGGACTACAACAGGAAGAGGCCTATCAAGGGACTACAATGGCAAGATGACCACCGGGGGACTACAACAGCAAGATGATGATCGGACGACTACAACTGCAAGAGGCCCATCGAGGGACTACACTGGCCAGATGACCATCGGGGGAATACAATGGCAAGATGACCATTGAGGAACTACAACGGCAAGAGGTCCATCGCGGGACTACAACAGCAAAAGGCCCATCGAGGGACTACAATGGCAAGATGTCCACCGGGGAACTACAATGGCAAGTTGACTATCGAGGGACTAAAGCGGTAAGATGACCATCGAGGGACTACAACTGCAAGAGGACCAACGAGGGACTACAATGGCAAGATGACCATTTGGGGACTAAGACGGCAAGAGTGTGTGGTTTCCTGGAGTTTGTACTCCATTCAACTAGTTACGGTATTGTGATTGTAGATCTTTCAACTATTATAGGCAATATAAGGGGTGGGGGTAGGTTCTTAGAGAAGATTGTTTTTTTTTATTAGAAGATTCTTCTCTTTTCAGTTAGCATGGGGTGGGTTGTGCCAACATATACTAGGTTGGTGGGATGAAATGGTTCCCGGAGAGGGGGATTTTAGCTAAGAATTCAGCAGGGTAGGGGCCATGCATCTATGCTATTCCTGAAAGGTGCAGTAGAGACTTTGATCTCTACTGCACCTTTCATTTGTCACACAAATCGATTACAATATATCTGCAGCCAGAAGTGGTACTCTTCTTGGTATGTTTGTCAGGGGAAGTAGAAGGCGTTTTGTAGGTCCAAGTCGGAAGTGAAATTGAGACCACATCTATAGCATACTGGTAGGGTGGGAAGTTTCCCTTAGGAGGGCGGATTTTTCCTAGAGTTTATATGCCTTTCAAGTAGTTAGGGTATTGTCATAGTAGACCTTTCAACTATTATAGGCAATAAAAGGGGTGGGGGTAGGTTCCTTAGAGAAGATTGTGTTCTACAGTATAAGATTCTTCTCTTGTTCAGTTAGCATGGGGTGGGTTGACTACAACGGCAAGATGACCGTCGAGGGACTACAACGGCAAGAGGACCATCGAGGGACTACAACAGGAAGAGGCCAATCGAGGGACTACAATGGCAACATGACCATCAGGGACTACAATGGCAAGATGACCAATGGGGGACTACAATGGTAAGATGACCATCGGGGACTCCAACGGCAAGATGATGATCAAGGGACTACAACAGGAAGAGGCCTATCGAGGGACTACAACAGCAAGATGACCATCGGGGGACTACAACTGCAAGAGGCCTATTGAGGGACTACAACGGCAAGAGGCCCATCAAGGGACTATAATTGCAAGATAACCATCGGGGGATTACAACGGCAAGTTGACCATCGGGGAACTACAACGGCAAGATGACCATCGTGGACTACAACGGCAAGATGACCATCGGGGGACTACAAGGGCAGGATGACTATCAAGGGACTAAAATGGCAAGAGGCCCATCAAGGGACTACAATGGCAAAATGACCACTGGGGAACCACAATGGCAAGTTGACTATCGAGGGACTAAAGCGGTAAGATGACCATCGAGGGACTACAACGGCAAGAGGACCATCGAGGGACTACAATGGCAAGATGACCATTTGGGGACTAAGACGGCAAGAGTGTGTGTTTTCATGGAGTTTGTACTCCATTCAACTAGTTAGTGTATTGTGATTGTAGATCTTTCAACTATTATAGGCAATAAAAGGGGTGGGGGTAGGTTCCTTAGAGAAGATTGGGTTTTTTATTGGAAGATTCTTCTCTTGTTCAGTTAGCATGGGGTGGGTTGTGCCAACATATACTAGGTTGGTGGGATGAAATGGTCCCCGGGGAGGGGGGTTTTAGCTGAGAATTCAGCAGGGTAGGGACCATGCATCTATGTTATTTCTGGGGTCTTAACAGAAGCAGAGACTTTGATCTCTACTGCACCTTTCATTTGTCACACAAATCAATTACAATATATCTGCAGCCAGAAGTGGTACTCTTTTTGGTATGTTTGTCAGGGGAAGTAGAAGGCGTTGTGTGGGTCCAAGTCGGAACTGAAATTGAGACCACATCTATAGCATACTGGTGGGGTGGGAGGTTTCCCTTAGGAGGGCGGATTTTTCCTAGAGTTTGTATGCCTTTCAACTAGTTAGGGTATTGTCATAGTAGACCTTTCAACTATTATAGGCAATAAAAGGGGTGGGGGTAGATTCCTTTGAGAAGATTGTGTTTTACAGTATAAGATTCTTCTCTTGTTCAGTTAGCATGGGGTGGAATGACTACAACGGCAAGATAACCGTCGAGGGACTACAACGGCAAGAGGACCATCGAGGGACCTGCGTGCCAAGATGACCATCGGGGAGTACAATGGCAAGATGACCATCGAGGGACTACAACAGGAAGAGGCCAATCGAGGGACTACAATGGCAAGATGACCACTGTGGGACTAAAACGGTAAGATGACCATCGGGGACTAAAACGGCAAGATGATGATCGAGGGACTTCAACAGGAAGAGGCCTATCGAGGGACTACAACGGCAAGATGACCATCGGGGGAGTACAACAGCAAGATGATGATCGAGGGACTACAACTGCAAGAGGCCCATTGAGGGACTACAATGGAAAGATGACCATCAGAGGAATACAATGGCCAGATGACCATTGAGGGACTACAACGGCAAGAGGCCCATCGAGGGACTACACTGGCAAGATGACCATCGGTGGATTACAACGGCAAGATGACCACCGGGGGACAACAACGGTAAGATGACCATCGGGGGACTACAACGGCAAGATGACCATCGAGGGACTACAAAAGCAAGAGGCCCATCGAGGGACCACAATGGCAAGATGACCATCGGGCTAATACAACGGCAAGATGATCATCGGGGGAATACAACGGCAAGATGACCATCGGGGACTACAACGGCAAGATGACCATCGGGGGACTACAACGGCAAGAGACCCCTCAAGGGACTATAATGGCAAGATAACCGTCGGGGGATTACTACAGCAAGATGACCATCAGGGGGACTACAACGGTAAGACGACTATCGGTGAACTACAACGGCAAGATGACCATCAAGGGACTACAAGAGGAAGAGGCCCATTAAAAGACTACAATGGCAAGATAACCATTGGGGGACTACAACGGCAAGGTGACCATCGGGGGACTACAACGGCAAGATGACCATCGAGGGACTACAATGGCAAGATGTCCATCGCGGGACTACAACGGTAAGGTGACCATTGGGGGACTACAACGGCAAGATGACCATCGTGGGACTACAACGGCAAGAGGCTTATTGGGAGACTAAAATGGCAAGACGACTATCGGAGGACTACAAAGGTAAGATGACCATCGGGGGACTACAAAGGCAAGATGACTATCAAGGGACTACAACAGGAAGAGGCACATGAAAGCCTACAATGGCAAGATAACCATCGGGGACTACAACGGCAAGATGACCACCGGGGGACTACAGCGGCAAGAGGCCCATCAAGGGACTACAATGGCAAGATAACCACTGGGGGACTACAATGGCAAGATGACCATCGAGGGACTACAGCGGCAAGATGACCACCGGTGGACTACAATAGTAATATGACCATCGGGGGACTACAATGATGTGATGACCATCGGGGGACTACAATGGCAAGATAACCATCGAGGGTCTACAGAGGCAAGATGACCACCGGTGGACTAGAATGGTAAGATGACCATCAGGGGACTACAACGGCAAGATGACCATTGAGGAACTACAACGGCAAAAGGCCCATCAAGGGATGACAATGGCAAGATGACCATCGGGGGACTACAACGGCAAGATGACCATCGAGGGACTACAACGGCAAGAGGCCCATCGAGGGACTACACTGGCAGGATGACCATCGGGGGATTACAGCAGCAAGATGATGATCAAGGGACTACAACTGCAAAAGGCCCATTGAAGGACTACAATGGCAAGATGACCATCGGGGGAATACAATGGCAAGATGACCATTGAGGGACTACAATGGCAAGAGGCTCATCGAGGGACTACACTGGCAGGATGACCATCGGGGGATTACAACGGCAAGATGACCACCGGGGGACTACAACGGTAAGATGACCATCGGGGACTTCAATGGCAAGATGACCACAAGGGACTACAGCGGCTAGATGGCCACCGGTGGAATACAATGGTAATATGACCATCGGGAGACTACAGTGATGTAATGACCATCGGGGGACTACAACGGCAAGATGACCATCGAGGGTCTACAGAGGCAAGATGAACACCGGTGGACTACAATGGTAAGATGACCATCAGGGGAGTACAACGGCAAGATGACCATCGGGGGACTACAACGGCAAGATGACCACTAAGGAACTACAACGGCAAAAGGCCCATTGAGGGACTACAATGGCAAGATGACCATCGGGGGACTACAACGGCAAGATGACCATCGAGGGACTACAATGGCAAGAGGTCCATCGCAGGATTACTACGGCAAGAGGCCCATTGAGGGACTACAATGGCAAGATGACCACCGGGGAACCACAATGGCAATTTGACCATGGAGGGACTAAAGCAGTAAGATGACCATCGAGGAACTACAATGGCAAGAGGACCATCGAGGGACTACAACGGCAAGATGACCATTTGGGGTCTAAGACGGCAAGAGTGTGTGGTTTCCTGGAGTTTGTACTCCATTCAACTAGTTAGGGTATTGTGAGATCTTTCAACTATTATAGGCAATAAAAGGGGTGGGGGTAGGTTCCTTCGAGAAGATTGGGTTTTTTTATTGGAAGATTCTTCTCTTGTTCAGTTAGCATGGGGTGGGTTGTGCAAACATATACTAGGTTGGTGGGATGAAATGGTTCCCGGGGAGGGGGGTTTTAGCTGTGAATTCAGCAGGGTAGGGACAATGCATCTATGCTACTTCTGGGGTCTTAACAGAAGCAGAGACTTTGATCTCTACTGCACCTTTCATTTGTCACACAAATCAATTACAATATATCTGCAGCCAGAAGTGGTACTCTTCTTGGTATGTTTGTCAGGGGAAGTAGAAGGCGTTGTGTGGGTCCAAGTCAGAAGTGAAATTGAGACCACATCTATAGCATACTGGTGGGGTGGGAGGTTTCCCTTAGGAGGGCAGATTTTTCCTATTGTTTGTATGCCTTTCAACTAGTTAGGGTATTGTCATAGTAGTCCTTTCAACTATTATAGGCAATAAGAAGGGTGGGGGTAGGTTCCTTAGAGAAGATTGTGTTTTACAGTATAAGATTCTTTTCTTGTTCAGTTAGCATGGGGTGGGTTGACTACAATGGCAGGATGACCGTCGAGGGACTAAAACGGCAAGAGAACCATCGAGTGACTACAACGGTAAGATGACCATTGGGGGCTACAACGGCAAGATGATGATCAAGGGACTACAACAGGAAGAGGCCTCTCGAGGGACTACAACAGGAAGATGACCATCGGGGGGCTACAACAGCAAGATGATGATCAAGGGACTACAACTGCAAGAGGCCCATTGAGGGACTACAATGGCAAGCTGATCATCGGGGGAATACAATGGCAAGATGACCATTGAGGGACTACAATGGCAAGAGGCCCATCAAGGGACTAAACTGGCAAGATGACCACCGGGGGACTACAACGGTAAGATGACCATCGGGGGACTGCAATGGCAAGATGACCATCGAGGGTCTACAGAGGCAAGATGAGCACCGGTGGACTACAATGATAAGATGACCATCAGGGGAATACAACGGCAAGATGACCATCGGGGGACTACAACTGGAAGATGACCACTAAAGAACTACAACAGCAAAAGGCCCATCAAGGGACTACAATGCCAAGATGACCATCGGGGGACTACAATGGCAAGAGCTCCATCGCAGGATTACTACGGCAAGAGGCCCATCGAGGGACTACAATGGCAAGATGACCACCAGGGAACTACAATGGCAAGTTAACCATCGAGGGACTAAAGCGGTAAGATGACCATCGAGGGACTACAACGGCAAGAGGACCATTGAGGGACTACAACGGCAAGATGACCATTTGGGGACTAAGACGGCAAGAGTGTGTGGTTTTCTGGAGTTTGTACTCCATTAAACTAGTTAGGGTATTGTGATTGTAGATCTTTCAACTATTATAGGCAATAAAAGGGGTGGGGGTAGGTTCCTTATAGAAGATTTGGTTTCTTTATTGGAAGATTCTTCTCTTGTTCAGTTAGCATGGGGTGGGTTGTGCCAACATATACTAGGTTGGTGGGATGAAATGGTTCCCGGGGAGTGGGGTTTTAGCTGAGAATTCAGCAGGGTAGGGACCATGTATCTATGCTATTTCTGGGGTCTTAACAGAAGCAGAGACTTTGATCTCTACTGCACCTTTCATTTGTCACACAAATCAATTACAATATATCTGCAGCCAGATGTGGTACTCTTCTTGGTATGATTGTCAGGGGAAGTGGAAGGCGTTGTGTGGGTCCAAGTCAGAAGTGAAATTGAGACCACATCTATAGCATACTGGTGGGGTGGGAGGTTTCCCTTAGGAGGGCAGATTTTTCCTATTGTTTGTATGCCTTTCAACTAGTTAGGGTATTGTCATAGTAGACCTTTCAACAATTATAGGCAATAAAAGGGGTGGGGGTAGGTTCCCTAGAGAAGATTGTGTTCTACAGTATAAAATTTTTCTCTTGTTCAGTTAGCATGGGGTGGGTTGACTACAACGGCAAGATGACCATCGAGGGACTACAACGGCAAGAGGGCAATCGAGGGACTACAATGCCAAGATGACCATCGGGGAGTACAACGGCAAGATGACCATCGAGGGACTACAACAGGAAGAGGCCAATCGAGGGACCACAATGGCAAGATGACCATCGGGGACTACAACGGCAAGATGACCCCCGGGGGACTACAACGGTAAGATGACCATCGGGGACTACAACGGCAAGATGATGATCGAGGGACTACAACAGGAAGAGGCCTATCTAGGGACTACAACGGCAAGATGACCATCGAGGGACTACAACAGCAAGATGATGATCGAGGGACTACAACTGCAAGAGGCCCATTGAGGGACTACAACGGCAAGAGGCCCATCAAGGGACTATAATGGCAAGATAACTGTCGGGGGATTACAACGGCAAGATGACCATCGGGGGACTACAACCAGTGATGCTCATCTGAGCTATGATATCCGAGATACTCGGATATCCTAGCTCTTTTTTCACTATTCGAGCTCGAATACCGAGCTCGAATAGTATTAGCTATCCGGGTTGTGCTATCCTAACACACTCGGATAGCAATCAGCTATCCGGAGATATCCTATCTATCCGAGCTCGGATAGCGTCATCCGCTCGGATAGCGTCATCTGCTTGGACAGTGTCACGTCAGACGTCACCTCGAGTCCTCACAAGCGAATCAGAGGGCTCCCAGCCCTCTGACTGCAGCCAATCACAGAGGGGGAGCCTGGCCAAGCCCCCCTCTATAAATAGCGGCCGCCATGTTGCCTCACTCGTCCTGCTTGCGACTTACTGACTGACTGTACTGAGAGATTGCTCAAGTGCTTTTGTCTGTGCAAGTGCATTTATTGCTCAATACACCTAGCGTTTTTACACTCCAACACTTGATATTCACCTGTATTGCTTTGTATTGTAGATAGATTGTATTTTAGGCAGTTTAGTTTGTTTGATTAGGGACTAGGGAGGGAGACTGTCACTGGTGCTGCTGCAGCTGCAGCAGCTAGGCCCTGTGCCTAGGCAAGGCAGCCTGCCCTGCTCTGTGCTCTAGTCTCTAGTTACCTGTGCTCTCACCTGTCCTACTCTACTGTACTACTTCTGTGTTAGATAGATTATTGTACTATTTTGTAGTTAGCAGGCCCAGCTTTACTGCTATATACCTGTCCTGTATCTGCTCTCTGTAATCTAGTCACACCTGTTCTATTGTTTAGCTAGATTCTTCTATTGTTTAGTTAGTACTGTAGTGTACTCTAGTCTGTGTATAGGGACCGTCCATCACCGCGTTACCTAGGGTCTTTGTGTGCGCAGTGCACGTTTGCGCTGTCCGCACCCTCTCGTTAGTGCTACACCCGTCCTATTGTTTATATTACTTGTATTGTGTATTCGCTGAATTGTACTGTACTGTAGTCTGTGTATAGGGACGTCAGCGTCAGCTAGGGTCTTTGTGTGCGCACTGCGCACTCTCTCGTTAGCGCCACACCGATCTCTGCTGTGGAGTATTACACCTGTCTGTCACCTCACACACCCACCACCACCACCAGTCCCACCCCATTAAAGTACCCCACTTGTCCCACCCGCCTTTACATTCCTAACCTTTTTTTTTTCATTTGTATAATAAAAAATATACTATGTCTGGCACTGGCAGCCGCGGTTTGGGCAGGGGCAGCAAGGGCATCGGCAAGAGAGGAGGTCGTGGCAGCCGCGCCACCACCACCACCACCATGCGCAGTTCTGCGTCTGCACCAGTGGCTATTCCGCCATTAGCCACTGGCCGTGGATGCCTTGGCCGCCCAACAGCTGGGAGTCACGCTGCAGAGACACAGCACCAGCGTGTGGCGCAGATGTTCCTCCCACCGTCGGGTCGTAGCTGTCCTATTGAGGAGAAGGACGCAGACTCTGTGGTGGAACTGATGGTGGATGAGCAGGCCACCATTAGCTCTGGAACCGAGTCCTCCACCCCCGCCACCACTCCTGTTCGCAAGAGCAGCAGCAGCCGCCGCCCAGCACTGCCTGGGGAGGAGGAGGAGTGCAGTACTCCAGCCCCAGTGGGCAACACCAGCACCCTGTCACTCAGCAGCACCTTCTTCTTATCCCCAAGCACAGCGGGGCTATGGAGTGCTGTTGCGGCAGAATTGGAGGAGGAAGAAATGCTGATGGGCACTTTGGGGGATGATGCTTTGGACAGTCAGACAGTGGTGACTGTCCCTCAGCCCATGCATGCAGAAGGGGAGTTTGTGGGGTCATCCCAGCAGGACATGTTTGCGGAGGGGGAGGATGATGATGACAGGGTGAAGAACAGAGACTGGGTTGCAGATCCTGAGGATGTCATCAGCTCTGAGGAGGAGTAGGAGGATGTGTCTGTGGGCCTTTCTAGAAGGATCAGCATCGCAGGCATAGGCAGGATCAGAAGTGGGTGTGGTATGCAGGCCACACAGGGTGCTGATCCGGAGGCGGAGAGTTCTGCCAGTGCCACCAGCCGCACCAAGAAACCCCCCCAACCACCACAGGGAGACCAGCGGCAGCAGCACCTTCCAGCCGAAGGGGCAACTTCACCTCCCCAATTTGGAATTATTTCACCCTGCCATATGTGGAGTGCAAGTATGCCACCTGCAACCAGTGCCGCTAGCAGCTCAGCAGAGGGAAGGACCCCTTTGCGTACGGCACCACCTCTCTGGTTAACCATCTGGCAGGGAAACACCTTCATAAGCATGAGGAGTTCATGAAGTTGAAAGAAGCTGGCAGTGGCAGACCCGCCACCACTGCGAAGCCGTCGGCAGCAGCCACCCGCCTTCCTCCACCTCCTCCAGCAGCACCAGCAGGAGTGCGTCAGCAACGCACTGCTCTTCCTCCCTCTGCAACTCCTGCCACCGACACTGAGGCCTGTTCTGGCAGCCAGTCCTCAGTGGCCTCCTCTGCTCCCTCCAGTGATTCCCGTGCCAGCAAAATGCGTCGCCAGACCCTGCTCAGCGACACCTTCCAGGGGGTGGTCAGGGTTCTGCCACCCAGCAGCCGTCGTGTGCGTCAGCTGAACGGCTTGCTGGCACGGGCCATGTGCTCCCAACTCCTGCCTTATTCCCTTGTGCAGAAGGGGAGCGACATGCGTGCACTCCTGATGTGTGCAACCCCCCAATCCCCAGCCAACATTTTTTCGCACGCACGGCCATCCCTGCACTTCACCGCTCTTTGATGGCCAATGTCGGGAGAGGGCTGGATCATGCGGTGGGTCAACGGGTCCACGTCACCATGGACTCGTGGAGCAGCCGGTTTGGGACAGGCCGCTATCTGTCCTTCACCGCGCATTGGGTCAGCTTGGTGGAAGGGGGTGAGGAGGGGGGAGCAGCATCGGGCACTGTCAGAGCAGCAGCAGCAACAACGCAGTGGGTGGTGCCACCATGCAGGGTCAGCAGCATTGCAGCAGGTTCCTCTAATCCGCTTCCATCCTCCGGCACACCAGCCCAATACCCCCACCTCAGCAGCAGCGTGAAGCCCTGCCACTGCCAAGCGCTGCTGGAATTGGTCAGCCTGGGGAAGACCAAACTGACGGCGAACCATGTCCTGGCCAATTTCGAGAGCAGGAGAGGAATTGGCTGACCCCCAGAGGCCTCAGAGTCGGAGAGGTGGTGTCCGACAATGGGGCAAACCTGGTTGCTGCAATCAGCAGGGGAGACCTGACCCACATCCCCTGCCTGGCACACGTCCTGAACCTGGTAGTCAGAAAGTTCCTGCGGACCTACCAGGGGATGGACCGACTCCTTGAGGCGGCAAGGAAGGTTGTGCGTCATTTCCGGCACTCGGCTGCAGCCGTAGCGAGCCTGGAAGAGGTGCAGAAGGAGCTGCACCTGCCACAGCACCAGCTCATGATCGATGTTCCAACTCGCTGGAACTCCACCCTGGCGATGTTGGAGCATCTGGTTGAACAGAGGCAGGCTGTCAGCCAGTACGTTGCACGAGCAACAGTTGCCGCCATCACTGCAACTGGGCGTGCCGCCACCAACCTCCCATCCCTCATCTCCACGGAGGACTGGGGGGCACATGCAGCAGGTGTGCTCAGTGCTGGCACCCTTCCTGCAGGCCACCAACATGGTAAGCAGGGACCATGCAATGGTGTGCGAGTGGGTCCCCATGGTGTGTGTGCTGGACAGGGCCCTGTATGCACTGCTGGAAGAGGGAGTGGCAGCCTTGGACCAGCAGGAGCTCCAGGCAGCTTCACAGGCCACCTCTGAGGAGGAGGGCTTGGAGTTGGTGGAGGTCCCTGACCTTGCTGCTGATGAGGGGGAGCAGCAGAGCACAGCTGGACTGGTGCGGGGGTGGAGAGAGGATGAGGTGGAGGAGGCAGAGGAGGAGGACAGCACTGTCGGCTCTGGGGCTGCCGATGATGTGCCAGCAGACGTGGCCAGACTCTTCCCAATGGCAGCGCACATGCTGAGGTGCCTGCACAAGGACCCAAGGGTCATCCAGATGAAGCAGAGGGAGGACATCTGGATCTGCATGATGCTGGACCCACGTCTGAAGGGGAAGCTCAGCCAGTTCCTGCCTGCAGGAGGAGACCGTGCGCATCAAATGAGGGATTTGCAGCTGTCCCTTGTTGAGCGCTTGGAGGAAGCCTTCCCTCAGACATCCACCCCCACTGTCCAGCCAGCATAGAGGCAGCAGCAGGTGCCTGCATCCACCAGCAGCAAGCGCACGCGCACCACAGACCTGCTGTCTCTGACCAACGAGCTCTACATGAGTGTAGAGCTGCCAGGGACTAGAGAGGATGTGCCTGCAGCAGCATCCTTCTCCAGTCACAGACAGCGCTTGACCCGCTTGGTGGCTGACTACATGGGGTCCTTCAGCGGGCTTGACAGCTTTACCCCTATTGATCCCATGGAGTATTGGGTCAAGCACCTGCCGATCTGGAGCGAGCTTGCGCAGTACGCCCTGGAAGTGCTCTCCGGCCCTCCTTCCAGCGTACTGTCAGAGCATTGCTTCAGTGCAGCCGGTGGAGTCGTCACTGAGAAGGGATCTTGTCTGTCTCACAAGTCTGTGGACAGACTGACGTTTCTCAAAATGAACCAGGCTTGGGTGGAAGGCGAATTCCTGGCCCCTGTTGTCGGCGAGAGGGGAACATGATGTGGCACACACACATTACACCTGCTGCTGCTGCTGTATTTCTTCCTGCTGTCTGTGTCTCCACTGCCAGGGAACACATTAAAAGGTGCTGCTGCCCATGCGCCACCAGCTATTTACACTCAAAAATAGCTGCATTTCTAAAAAAAAAAAAGTAATAATTTTGTGTTATTATTTTACAGGTGTCCGGGTTGAAAACTGTGCTGTCCCAATTGTGTATTGGACACAATGTGGGCTTCACGACCGCTGTCTGGAACCTCATGGTGTATATTTACGGCCCTGTTACCACCGCTAGGAACCAGGGCCTATTATGTCTCGCTGCCAGCCCACCTGCCTGCTGCCTGCTGCCAGTCTGTCACTGTGCCACACACTCATCCTCCTCACACTTCCTGCTGTTGTATTTCCTCCTGCTGTCTGTGTCTTCACTGCCAGGGAACACATTACAAGGAAGGTGCTGCTGCCCATGCGCCACCAGCTATTACGCTCAAAAATAGCTGCCTGCATTATTTTGAAAAAAAAAATTGTAATTATTTTAGAGGTGTCCCGGTTGAAAACTGTGCTGTCCCAATTGTGTATTGGACACAATGTGGGCTTCACAACCGCTGTCTGGAACCTCATGCTGTTTATTTACGGCCCTGGAACCACTGCTAGGACCCAGGGCCTATTATGTCTTGCTGCCTGCCCTCCTGCCTGCTGCCAGTCTGCCACACACTCAACCTCCTCACGCTGCCTGCTGTTGTATTTCCTCCTGCTGTCTGTGTCTCCACTGCCAGGGAACACATTACAAGGAAGGTGCTGCTGCCCATGCGCCACCAGCTATTACGCTCAAAAATAGCTGCCTGCATTATTTTGAAAAAAAAAATTGTAATTATTTTAGAGGTGTCCGGGTTGAAAACTGTGCTGTCCCAATTGTGTATTGGACACAATGTGGGCTTCACAACCGCTGTCTGGAACCTCATGCTGTTTATTTACGGCCCTGGAACCACCGCTATGACCCAGGGCCTATTATGTCTCGCTGCCTGGCCTGCTGCCAGTCTGCCACACACTCAACCTCCTCACGCTGCCTGCTGTTGTATTTCCTCCTGCTGTCTGTGTCTCCACTGCCAGGGAACACATTACAAGGAAGGTGCTGCTGCCCATGCGCCACCAGCTGTTACGCTCAAAAATAGCTGCCTGCATTATTTTGGGAAAAAAAATTAAATTTTTTTAGAGGTGTCCTGGTTGAAAACTGTGCTGTCCCAATTGTGTATTGGACACAATGTGGGCTTCACGACCGCAATCTGGAACCTCATGCTGTTTATTTATGGCCCTGGAACCACCGCTAGGACCCAGGGCCTATTATGTCTCGCTGCCTGCCCTCCTGCCTGCTGCCAGTCTGACACACACTCAACCTCCTCACGCTGCCTGCTGTTGTATTTCCTCCTGCTGTCTGTGTCTCCACTGCCAGGGAACACATTACAAGGTGCTGCTGCCCATGCGCCACCAGCTATTACGCTCAAAAATAGCTGCATCAATTTGAAAAAAAAAATTGTAATTAATTTAGAGGTGTCCGGGTTGAAAACTGTGCTGTCCCAATTGTGCATTGGACACAATGTGGGCTTCACGACCGCTGTCTGGAACCTCATGCTGTTTATTTACGGCCCTGGTACCATCGCTAGGAATCAGGGCCTATTATGTCTCGCTGCCTGCCCTCCTGCTGCCTGCTGCCAGTCTGCCACACACTCATCCTCCCCACGCTGCCTGCTGTTGTATTTCCTCCTGCTGTCTGTGTCTCCACTGCCAGGGAACACATTACAAGGTGCTGCTGCCCATGCGCCACCAGCTATTACGCTCATAAATAGCTGCATCAATTTGAAAAAAAAAATTGTAATTAATTTAGAGGTGTCCAGGTTGAAAACTGTGCTGTCCCAATTGTGCATTGGACACAATGTGGGCTTCACGACCGCTGTCTGGAACCTCATGGTGTTCATTTACGGCCCTGGTACCACCGCTCAGAACCAGGGCCTATTATGTCAGTCACATCACACTGCCTGACACACACTACTCCTCCTCCTGTAGCTGCATTGAACTTCTGCTGTCTGTGTGCTGCTACCACTGCCAGGGAGAACAGAAGAAGAACTATTTTCTGCTGCCACCCACTCTCCTACCAGGCAGCTATTACCACACTACAACTTGCAACTACTTCCTCCTCCTGCTGATGTCTGTGTTTTACCACCGCCAGGGTACACAGAAAAAGGCGCTGTGGCTTGCAATGTGCCACTACCTATTATGCCATCAACACAAATATAACTATGGTGTTGTTATTAAAATAAAATATTTCCACAAATGAAGTAAAAAATATTACAAAAGAAAGGAAAACCAAGACACATAATATAATGATAGAGAAGAAGAGGAAGAAGAAGAAGAAGATATAGAAGAAGAAGATATAGAAGAAGAAGATATAGAAGAAGAAGATGAAGAAGATGTAGAAGAAGAAGAAGTCTAAGAAGATATAGAAGACGAAGAAGAAGAAGATATAGAAGAAGAAGATATAGAAGAAAAAGAAGAAGATATAGAAGAAGAAGAAGATATAGAAGAAGATATAGAAGAAGATATAAAAGAAGAAGAAGAAGAAGATATAGAAGAAGAGGAAGAAGAAGAAGATATAGAAGAAGAAAAAGATAATTGAAGAAGATACAAGAAGTAGAAGATGAAGAAGATTCGAGTAGAAGAAGATATATAAGAAGAAGAAAAAGAAGAAGATATAGAAGAAGAAGATACAGAAGAAGAAGATGAAGACGACGTAAATGAAGACTTCCAACAACCATTTTGGACACACCTTCTCATGCAAACACTTTTCATGAAGTTAATTTACTATTTTTGATACCTTTTTTTATAACTACTACATCACCACATAATCACTTGATGTTTTTCTTCATAAAAAAGGTGGTTTCATGCATCATTGACCTCCAATACAAGTTTTAAAAGCTATTTAAGGCCAGCTCGAATTTGATCTCTACTGCACCTTTCATTTGTCACACAAATTAATTTTACTCGAATACAGACTCGGATAGTGACGTCGGATATCCGAGGTCGAATCGGATATTCGATTAACTCGAATATCGAACTTCGAGTGAATTCGGATAGTTTACTATCCAAATTCGACCAAACTCGAATAGGATAATGAGGTATCCGATCAACTCTAACTACAACGGTAAGGTGACTATTGGGGGACTACGACGGCAAGATGACCATTGAGGGACTACAACAGGAAGAGGCCCATTGAAAGACTACAACGGCAAGATGACCATCGGGGGACTACAACGGCAAGATGACCATCGGGGGACTACAACGGCAAGATGACCATCGGGGACTACAACGGTTAGATGACCATCGGGGGACTACAACGGCAAGATGACCATCGAGGGACTACAACGGCAAGAGGCTTATTGGGAGACTACAATGGCAAGATGACCATCGGGGGACTACAGTGGTAAGATGACCATTGGGGGACTGCAAAGGCAAGATGACTATTGAGGGACTACTATAGGAAGAGGCACATTTAAAGACTACAATGGCAAGATAACCATCGGGGACTACAACTGCAAGATGACCATCGGGGGACTACAGCGGCAAGAGGCTAATCAAGGGACTACAATGGCAAGATGACCACCGGGGGACTACAATGGCAAGATGACCATCGAGGGACTACAGCGGCAAGATGACCACGGGTGGACTACAACGGTAATATGACCATCGGGGGACTACAACCATGTGATGACCATCGGGGACAACAACGGCAAGATGACCATCGAGGGTCTACAGAGGCAAGATGACCACCGGTGGACTACAATGGTAAGATGACCATCAGGGGAGTACAATGGCAAGATGACCATCGGGGGACTACAACGGCAAGAGGCCCATCGAGGGACTACAATGGCAAGATGACCATCGGGGGACTACAACGGCAAGATGACCATTTGGGGGCTAAGACGACAAGAGTGTGTGGTTTCCTGGCGTTTGTACTCCATTCAACTAGTTAGGGTATTGTGATTGTAGATCTTTCAACTATTATAGGCAATAAAAGGGGTGGGAGTAGGTTCCTTAGAGAAGATTGTTTTTTTTATTGGAAGATTCTTCTCTTGTTCAGTTAGCATGGGGAGGGTTGTGCCAACATATACTAGGTTGGTGGGATGAAATGGTTCCCGTGGAGGGGGGTTTTAGCTGAGAATTCAGCAGGGTAGGGACCATGCATCTATGCTTTTTCTGGGGTCTTAGCAGAAGCAGAGACTTTGATCTCTACTGCACCTTTCATTTGTCACACAAATCAATTACAATGCATCTGCAGCCAGAAGTGGTACTCTTCTTGGTATGTTTGTCAGGGGAAGGGGAAGGCGTTGTGTGGGTCCAAGTCGGAAGTGAAATTGAGACCACATCTATAGCATACTGGAGGGATGGGAGGTTTCCCTTTGGAGGGCGGATTTTTCCTAGAGTTTGTATGCCTTTCAACTAGTTAGGGTATTGTCATAGTAGACCTTTCAACTATTATAGGCAATAAAAGGGGTGGGGGTAGGTTCCTTAGAGAAGATTGTGTTTTACAGTATAAGATTCTTCTCTTGTTCAGTTAGCATGGGGTGGGTTGACTACAACGGCAAGATGACCGTCGAGGTACTAAAACGGCAAGAGAACCATCGAGGGACTACAATGTCAAGATGACCATCGGGGAGTACAACGGCAAGATGACCATCGAGGGACTACAACAGGAAGAGGCCTATCGGGGGACTACAATGGCAAGATGACCATTGGGAACTACAATTGCAAGATGACTATCGGGGGACTACAACGGTAAGATGACCATCGGTGACTACAACGGCAAGATGATGATTGAGGGACTACAACAGGAAGAGGCCTATCGAGGGACTACAACAGCAAGATGACCATCGGGGGACTACAACAGCAAGATGATGATCAAGGGACTACAACTGCAAGAGGCCCATTGAGGGACTACAATGGCAAGATGAACATCGGGGGAATACAATGGCCAGATGACCATTGAGGGCCTACAATGGCAAAAGGCCAATCGAAGGACTACAATGGCAAGATGACCATCGGGGAAGACAACGACAAGATGACCCCCGGGGGACTACAACGGTAAGATGACCATCGGGGGACTACTACAGCAAGATGATGATCGAGGGACTACAACTACAAGAGGCCCATTGAGGGACTACAACAGCAAGAGGCCCATCAAGGGACTATAATGGCAAGATAACCGTTGGGGGATTACAATGGCAAGATGACCGCCGGGGGACTACAGCGGTAAGATGACTATCGGGGGACTACAACGGCAAGATGACCATCGAAGGACTACAACAGGAAGAGGCCCATTGAAAGACTACAACGGCAAGATGACCATCGGGGGACTGCAACGGCAAGATGACCATCGGGGACTACAACGGCAAGATGACCATCGGGGTACTACAACGGCAAGATGACCATCGAGGGACTACAATGGCAAGATGTCTATCGCGGGACTACAACGGTAAGATGACCATTGGGGGACTACAACGGCAAGAGGCTTATTGGGAGACTACAATGGCAAGATGACCATCGGAGGACTACAGTGGTAAGATGTCCATCAGGGGACTACAACGGCAAGATGACTATCGAGGGACAACAACAGGAAGAGGCACATTGAAAGACTACAATGGCAAGATAACCATCGGGGACTACAACGGCAAGATGACCACCAGGGGACTACCGCGGCAAGAGGCCCATCAAGGGACTACAATGGCAAGATGATGACCGGGGGACTACAATGGCAAGATGACCATCAAGGGACTACAGCGGCAAGATGACCACCGGTGGACTACAATGGTAAGATGACCATCAGGGGGGTACAACGGCAAGATGACCATCGGGGGACTACAACGGCAAGAGGCCCATCGAGGGACTACAATGGCAAGATGTCCATCGCGGGACTACAACGGTAAGATGACCATTGGGGGACTACAACGGCATGAGGCTTATTGGGAGACTACAATGGCAAGATGACCATCGGAGGACTACAGTGGTAAGATGACCACCAGGGGACTACAATGGCAAGATGACTATCGAGGGACTACAACAGGAAGAGGCACATTGAAAGTCTACAATGGCAAGATAACCATCAGGGACTACATCGGCAAGATGACCACCAGGGGACTACAGCGGCAAGAGGCCCATCAAGGGACTACAATGGCAAGATGACCACCGGGGGACTACAATGGCAAGATGACCATCGAGGGACTACAGCGGCAAGATGACCACCGGTGGACTACAATGGTAATATGACCATCGGGGGACTACAACAATGTGATGACCATCGGGGGACTAGAACGGCAAGATGACCATTGAGGGTCTACAGAGGCAAGATGACCACCGGTGGACTACAATGGTAAGATGACCATCTGGGGAGTACAACGGCAAGATGACCATTGAGGAACTACAACGGCAAGATGACCATTGAGGAACTACAACGGCTTATTGGGAGACTACAATGGCAAGATGACCATCGGAGGACTACAGTGGTAAGATGACCATCAGGGGACTACAATGGCAAGATGACTATCGAGGGAATACAACAGGAAGAGGCACATTGAAAGTCTACAATGGCAAGATAACCATCAGGGACTACATCGGCAAGATGACCACCAGGGGACTACAGCGGCAAGAGGCCCATCAAGGGACTACAATGGCAAGATGACCACCGGGGGACTACAATGGCAAGATGACCATCGAGGGACTACAGCGGCAAGATGACCACCGGTGGACTACAATGGTAATATGACCATCGGGGGACTACAACAATGTGATGACCATCGGGGGACTAGAACGGCAAGATGACCATCGAGGGTCTACAGAGGCAAGATGACCACCGGTGGACTACAATGGTAAGATGACCATTAGGGGAGTACAACGGCAAGATGACCATCGGGGGACTACAACGGCAAGATGACCATTGAGGAACTACAACGGCAAGATGACCATTGAGGAACTACAACGGCAAGATGACCATTGTGGAACTACAACGGCAAAAGGCCCATCGAGGGACTACAATGGCAAGATGACCATCGAGGGACTACAACGGCAAGAGGCCCATCGAGGGACTACAACGGCAAGAGGCCCATCGAGGGTCTACAATGGCAAGATGACCACTGGGGAACTAGAATGGCAAGTTGACCATCGAGGGACTAAAGCGGTAAGATGACCATCGAGGGACTACAACTGCAAGAGGACCATCGAGGGACTACAATGGCAAGATGACCATTTGGGGACTAAGACGGCAAGAGTGTGTGGTTTCCTGGAGTTTGTACTCCATTCAACTAGTTAGGGTATTGTGATTGTAGATCTTTCAACTATTATAGGCAATAAAAGGGGTGGGGGTAGGTTCCTTAGAGAAGATTGGGTTTTTTTATTGGAAGATTCTTCTCTTGTTCAGTTAGCATGGGGCGGGTTGTGCCAACATATACTAGGTTGGTGGGATGAAATGGTTCCCGGGGAGGGGGTTTTTAACTGAGAATTCAGCAGGGTAGGGACCATGCATCTATGTTATTTCTGGGGTATTAACAGAAGCAGAGACTTTGATCTCTACTGCACCTTTCATTTGTCACACCGGGGGACTACAATGGCAAGATGACCATCGAGGGACTACATCGGCAAGATGACCACCAGTGGACTACAATGGCAATACGACCATCGGGGGACTACAATGATGTGATGACCATCAGGGGACTACAGTGGCAAGATGACAATCGAAGGTCTACAGAAACAAGATGACCACCGGTGGACTACAATGGTAAGATGACCATCAGGGGAGTACAACGGCAAGATGACCATCGGGGGACTACCCATCGGGGGACTACAACGGCAAGATGACCATTGAGGAACTACAACGGCAAAAGGCCCTGGAACTTGCAATCTAATCCTGCCACAGTCAGTCTAATATCCTACTGAATTGTTATGTATTTATATAGCACCGACATCTTGGGAAACGCTTTACAGAGTACATAGTTGTGTCACTGACTGTCCACAGAGGAGCTCACACTCTAATCCTTCCATAGTTATAGTCTAATGTCCTACCATATTATGTGTGTATATAGCACTAACATCTGCAACACTTTACAGAAGATGTGGTCACATCACTGACTAACCACCGAGGAGCTCACAATCTAATCCTACCATAGTCATAATCTCCTGTCCTACCATATTCTTATGTATTTAAATAACACTGCCATATAGTTACTATTGCACAAGCACTTTAAAAAGCGCTAGCGCTTTGGCATTTAGCGGTAAACGCCCGCTAATCGCCCTAGTATGAATGGGCCCTGAGGCTGATTCACATAAAAGGGATCCAAGCAACTTTCTTTTTCTGCTGTTTTTACTAGTTTCTAATAGCTTTAGGAGCTGCAATTTCACCCCTCCCCATCCCTCTGCCCTTATTTATCACGGGGGAGGTGTGAAGGTAATCAAGTGTAACTCTCTAAACCTTTTGAAGTACTGTAATGGATAGCGGCGATGCCCCCGCGGAGACAAGCGGCATGGCGGCTATCTCTGCGTATCATCCGGTGGCTTCGGCCGTGCAGTTACATGCTGGTGCTCTGCCTGGTCCTTCTGTTGCACATAGATTAAGGGCTACGCGCGTGCGCGCCAGGCGACAGGACCTTTATGCGAATAGAAGGGGAGTCAGCTGATCTGCCAGGTCAGCTGACTCCAAACGCTATCTCGGATTGGCTGAGTGACTGGGGCGGCGCTGCGGAGCTGCAATGTATATATAGTGGTAGTCCGTCAGTTGCTCTGTGTCTGCTGTTGCGAATGCTAACGTGTGAGCGCTCAGACCTAGTCAGATCCCAAAGTGTGCTAGAACCAGCCGGAGCTGGGGATCCACACTTAGCCAGATTCTGTTGATAGCTTAAAGTACTAATTCATTGTATTATCTGTTATGACCTTCTGCTTCCATTGACTATTCTCCTGCTTACTGACTCTGCCCATCTGATTCATGTTGCCGACCTTGCCTGAACCTAACACTGAATCAGTCTTCTGTCTTTGTACCTTATCTGTCCGTACGTTGCCTACTCTGCTTGTCTGACCTTTCTTGCCTCACCAGTGGGCCTAGCCACTGGCGAGGGCTCTGTGGCATTTCACCTGCTCCTCAGGTGAAGCCCAACTGCAGCACTGTCTGTAATACCTGCTCCTCAGGTGTCCCTTTGCTGCAGTGTAGTCTTAATCACCTGCTCCTCAGGTGGTCATTGCTCGCAGCACAGTCTGTAACACCTGCTCCTCAAGTGTCCACTGGCTGCAGTATAGTCTTTATCACCTGCCCCTCGACTGAATATCCTATGCAGCACTGTCTGTAACACCTGCTCCTCAGGTGTCCACTGGCTGCAGTATAGTCTTAATCACCTGCTCCTCAGGTGTTCATTGCTCGCAGCACAGTCTGTAACACCTGCTCCTCAGGTGTCCACTGGCTGCAGTATTATCTGAATCACCCGCTCCTCGGGAGACTTCCTATTCCTTATTACTGTTGCACCAAACACTATCTCATATTGGTAGTCCTGTGTCTGGCTATACCAGCATTATTGGTGATTCTGCAGATCACCACATAATCAGGTATAGCATCTGTATTATTGGTGATACTGCAGATCACCAATGATCAGAAAATCTGTTTAGCTGACACCAATCGTTACAGAACAGCAGACCAAACATTATGGACGCACTGTGTGACCAAGTTGGAGTCCTGACCAACTTGGTACAGGTACAGGTTAAAGGAGTGCCAGTGCCAGTGCAGTACGCAAAATTCGCTGACGTGTTCTGTCCAAAATCTGCAGATAAACTCCCGCCTCACCTGAGTTTCGACTGTCCCATAGAGCTAAGATCAGGTTGTATGCCTCCTAGAGGGTATCTTTATAATTTGTCAGGGCCTGAGAAGCTGGCAATGCAGGAATACATTAAAGAAAACTTGGCCAAGGGCTTCATCCCTCCTTCACGGTCTCCAGCTGGGGCTGGGTTCTTTTTTATACAGAAAAAGGACGGTGGCCTTAGACCTTCTTTCAACTATCGAGGTCTAAATAATATCACAGTAAAAAATCGTTATCCGTTGCCTCTGATTGATGATTTGTTTGCTCAGGTGACCAATGCCAGTATCTTCTCTAAGTTAGACCTGAGAGGGGCATACAACCTGGTGCGCATTAGGGACGGTGACGAATGGAAGACGGCATTCAACACGCCCGACGGGCATTACGAGTATCTGGTTATGCCCTTCGGGTTGTGTAACGCCCCTGCCGTCTACTAGGAGTTAATTAATGAAGTGTTTCGGGAGGTTTTGAGAAAGTTTGTGCTAGTGTATCTAGACGACATACTGATTTTCTCTCCTAATCTGACAGAACATTGTAAACATGTTAAGTTTGTTTTGAGAAAATTAAGACAGAATTCACTGTATGCGAAACTAGAGAAGTGCCTCTTCGAGGTCACAAAAGTCCCTTTTTTGGGGTACATTATCTCCACTTCTGGTCTCTCCATGGATCCATAAAAAGTCTCTGCTGTTTTAGAGTGGCCCCAAACTGTAGGGTTGAAGGCACTCCAAAGATTTCTTGGCTTCGCCTACTACTACAGAAAGTTCATCAAGGGATTCTCGTCTGTAGTGTCACCCCTTACCAATCTCACCAGAAAAGGGGCTGACACTTATCACTGATCGGCAGAGGCACAGACCGCATTTGCCACGGTAAAGAAACTGTTCTGCTCTGCACCCATTCTGAGACACGTGGATGTCACCTTCCCCTTTATTGTTGAGGTCGATGCGTCAGAAATTGGGGTTGGGGCTGTACTGTCTCAGCGCTCTGGCCTTCAAGGCAAACTACACCCATGTGCCTTCTTCTCTCGTAGGTTCTCCCCTGCCGAAAGGAAATACGATATTGGGAATCGGGAGCTTTTGGCCATTAAGTTAGCCTTTGAAGAATGGCGCCATTGGCTGGAAGGGGCAGAACATACAATCACGGTTTACACAGATCATAAAAACTTGGAGTACATAGAAGGGGCCAAAAGACTTAGTCCCCGTCAGGCCCGCTGGTCCCTATTCTTTTCAAGGTTCAGATTTATCATAACATATACACCAGGTAGTAAGAACGTCAAAGCGGACGTTCTATTTGTTTTGAGCCTGAGACAGTTCAGCCTTCAACCCCTGAGACCATCCTACCCCAGAAAGTGGTCTTGGCAGCTACTGAGACCTGGGAGGACTGGGCGGCTACTCTGGGGCCTTACCAACAGGACATTCCAGAAGGGAAGCCTGAGGGGGTTATGTTCGTACCACTTCCTTTTCGCCTGCAACTCTTACAAATATTCCATTCCCATAAGAATGCTGGGCATCCTGGGGCTGCCCGAACCCAGGATCTACTGGCCAGATGTGTATGGTGGCCTTCACTGGCACTGGATTGTAAAGAGTTTTTGAGAGAGTGTTCAGTTTGTGCTAGAAGTAAACCCTCTCGCCAGGCACCAGTGGGTACATTGCAACCCCAACCAGTGCCAAATGAACCATGAACTCATTTGTCCATGGACTTTGTAGGAGAACTCCCCAGGTCTGAGGGTAAGACGGTCATTTGGGTGGTAGTTGATAGGTTCAGTAAGATGGCTCATTTCGTCCCTCTGAAAGGACTCCCCTCGGCCCAGGAGTTAACTGATCTCTTCATTCAGCATGTGTTGCGGCTGCATGGCATTCCGGAGAACGTGGTGTCAGATAGGGGAGTCCAGTTTGTGTCGAAATTCTGGAGAGCCTTTTGCCATCAGTTAGGTATGGACCTTTCATTTTCATCAGGCTACCACCCACAGACCAATGATCAGACCGAAAGAGTTAACCAGTCCCTTGAACAATTCCTCAGGTGTTATGTAGCAGATGCACAGTCAGATTGGGTAAAGTTTCTGCCATTCGCGGAATTTGCGCACAATAACTTGAAGAGTGCCTCTTCAGGATTTTCCCCTTTTTAGGTGGTATCGGGAAAATCCCCCAAGTTTTCTCCTTTACCTGTGGCATCTACTCCTTTTCCGGCCCTGGAGGATTGGCAGAGGGCGTTAAAAGAGATTTGGGTGCTAGTTAAGAGGAATTTGGGAAAAGCTTTCCAGACTCAGAAGAAACAGGCGAATAAGAGGCGGTCTGTAGAGTGGAAGTTTTCTCCAGGGGACATGGTGTGGGTTTCTACTCGGCATTTGGCATTGAAACAACCGTCACTTAAGTTAGGACCCAGATTTGTAGGCCCATACCCGGTGTCCAGAAAGATTAATGATGTCACATATGTGGTTGATCTCCCAGCCAGCATGAGAGGTGTGAGATCATTCCATGTTTCTCTGTTAAAACCTGCGGAGCATGTGGATTCCCCCCCCCCCCCCCCCCCGTGATGGTTGATGATTAACCGGAGTATGAGATCGAGAAGATTTTGGATTCTCGATTAGTGCGGAATTCTGTACAATACCTGGTCCATTGGAAGGGGTATGGCCTGGGGGAGAGAACTTCGGTGCCAGATTGTCGCATGCATGCTGAGGATTTAAAGAAAGAGTTTCATGAGTTACACCCTGAGAAGCCGGGTAGGAAGTGTCCGGGGTCCACTGCTCGGGGGGGGGGGGTATTGTAATGGATAGCGGAGATGCCACCGCGGAGACAAGCGGCATGGCGGCTATCTCCGCGTGTCAGCCGTCAGCTTCGGCTGCGCAGTTACATGCTGGTGCTCTGCCTGGTCCTTCTATTGCACATAGATTGAGGGCTACGCGCGCGCGCGCCAGGCGACAGGACCTTTATGCGAATAGAAGGGGAATCAGCTGATCTGCCAGGTCAGCTGACTCCAAACGCTATCTCGGATTGGCTGAGTGACTGGGGCGGTGCTGCGGAGCTGCTATATATAGTGGTAGTCTGTCACTTGCTCCCTGTCTGCTGTTGCGAATGCTAACGTGTGAGCGCTCAGACCTAGTCAGATCCCAAAGTGTGCTAGAACCAGCCACAACTGGGGATCCACACTTAGCCAGATTCTGTTGATAGCTTAAAGTACTAATTCATTGTATTATCTGTTATGACCTTCTGCTTCCTTTGACTATTATCCTGCTTACTGACTCTGTACCTCTGCCCTTCTGATTCATGTTGCTGACCTTGCCTGAACCTAACACTGAATCAGTCTTCTGTCTTTGTACCTTATCTGTCCGTACGTTGCCTACTCTGCTTGTCTGACCCTTCTTGCCTCACCAGTGGGCCTAACCACTGGCGAGGGCTCTGTGGCATTTCACCTGCTCCTCAGGTGAAGCCCAACTGCAGCACTGTCTGTAATACCTGCTCCTCAGGTGTCCCTTGGCTGCAGTGTAGTCTTAATCACCTGCTCCTCAGGTGGTCATTGCTCGCAGCACAGTCTGTAACACCTGCTCCTCAAGTGTCCACTGGCTGCAGTATAGTCTTTATCACCTGCCCCTCAGGTGAATATCCTATGCAGCACTGTCTGTAACACCTGCTCCTCAGGTGTCCACTGGCTGCAGTATAGTCTTAATCACCTGCTCCTCAGGTGTTCATTGCTCGCAGCACAGTCTGTAACACCTGCTCCTCAGGTGTCCACTGGATGCAGTATTGTCTGAATCACCCGCTCCTCGGGAGACTTCCTATTCCTCATTACTGTTGCACCAAACACTATCTCACATTGGTAGTCCTGTGTCTGGCTATACCAGCATTATTGGTGATTCTGCAGATCACCACATAATCAGGTATAGCATCTGTATTATTGGTGATACTGCAGATCACCAATGATCAGAAAATCTGTTTAGCTGACACCAATCGTTACAAGTACACTATCCTTTTTAATTACTGCAATTCTTATCTGCCGCCTCTTTCTGTGGACAGCAGGCCAGCGGAAGTAGGGCAATAAAAAACATTTAAATGTAAAAAGAGGTGGAATAGATTTTTTTTTTAAGGAAAGAACATTAATATGCATTTTTAATGTGCTACCAAGATGCCCTGGGTGCTAAAAATGGTGCTCAGTTCACTTTAAGCCTGTCATGATGGGGGCACGCATGCGTAGTACGCCCCGACTGAAGGACTTAGTGCGCCGGCAAGTGGAGGATCGAGGCAGCCTGAGAGGACGGTGATTAAACGAACAGCCTGAAGGGGGTGGAGGAATTCCCAGGTATGTATACTTTTTTTTTGTTTTTGTTTGTTTTTTCCCTAGCTCAGGTTTTTCTTCAAAGGTAAACGATGTTGCAGGACGCCTGTGCACACTGTATAGTTTTGGCTTCAGCAATGACTATCTTTAATTGAGGAAGTGAGTATGTAGCTTTAGACGTGCTCACTGACGTGTTATACTGCTGCTCAGGAAACGACATTATATAATGCTTATAAACCTGCTGGCATCTGGTTTTTCCAGCTATATTCATTAATTAGTACTAGTGTATCGAGTTTGTCGGATCTCAGATTATCAGTGGTGTTTATTTATGCAAATAAAGTGAAACCATAAGGTTGTGTTTCCACTTGAGGAAAAGGCTCCTATTAGGAGCCGTTCACATTTGTCAGTCTGCACTGGATCCATTGGACTTTTGTGCAGTCCGCGATAGGCGAATGCGTTCCCCATATAGTCTGTGGTGGTAACGCCCCGGGCTCTAGCAAGACTACAGCGGACCATGGGAGCGAACACTACACTGTCTGCTCCCACTGGTTGCACATGATCCAGCTCCAGGTGGGAACCGGACCTCAACATGGCCGCATATCTAATGATTTTGTGGCCTGACAGACCATCTGGTTTTGATAATCTTATTGAATTGTATGAAAATCAGTGCCGCAAAACAAGCATGCTCAATCGACAATTTGACCAATTTCGAGTCGAAATCACTTGAACATCTCAGGCTGACATGGTTGATCCGATGCGCCGCGGTAACGGCGTGCAATGAACGATGGACTCCTAGCTGCTGTCCACCAAATGTAAATGTGCCTCCCTCTGTGGCCGTGCATTCAAATCTCACCTGTTGCTTCTCCAAGAGCTGCCAGGTACGTGTGTCACGTCACACGTGGGCCATGTGCTATACGCAGAGAAAAAAAGACACCGAGATCCCAATATAGTGTAGTATGTATTGGAAGGAAGATAAGTGGCAAAAGTATAAACGTATTATACTCAGAAACATGGGTTACCTCCAAGGCAACCACTCTATAGGCAGGTGAGGACTTTAACCTGTCTTCACTTAGGATTAAGAAGTCGCTCTCTGTAGATGGGGAAAAAAGAGGGGTGGATTCAAGACTGCGAGATGAACAGAGGTGCCTCTGTTCATCTCGCATGTGCTGTACACAGCCACCATAGCTGCGTGTGACGCCGGCCCTCATGGGGAAGCAGCGGACGAGCCTGGGAGCAACTGGATAGTCACGGCAGCTTGGGAGCAACTGGATAGTCGGCGTCGCTAGGCAGATTCCGGATGGATTTCATGCTGAAACCTTTTGGGAATCGACCTTCGGTGTATGGGCAGCCAGCCAACAGATCTCTCTCTCTGATCAGATTCGATCAGATAGAGATCTGTCTCTTGGTCGATCTGCCCATACACCGCTAGATGTATGGGCACCTAAAGCAATGCATGTCTGCTCTATAACTGCAAATACTTTTGCAACACCAAGGGCTTTTTCATACCATATGCATTGCCTTGCACTTAACTGCAACAAGAAGAGAAAACTGCATTGCAGTCAGGCCCCAAAGTGCGTGGCCGCTGCGGCAGCCCTGGGACCGCCTAACACCAATTGGCGCCAGGTCCTGGAGCCGGCTACTGCAGGAGATTGCGCAGTCTGTGTGCATCTCCTGCTTGAGGGGCGGAGCTCCACCCTGCCTCCAGTCTCAGATCGCCGCTCGGGAGACTTAGACGGCGTAAATGCCGTCTATTTACATGGTACATGGCTGTCCCCTCCATAGGCTGGATAGTGATCGGCTGTCATAGACTGAAGCCAGTGACAGCTGATAACGCTGATTGGCTGGCGGGGGAGGTAGGGAGCAGGGGGGAAAATTTACACATTTATTACAAAAATAAAGGTATACAGTGGCTTGCAAAAGTATTCGGCCCCCTTGAAGTTTTCCACATTTTGTCACATTGCTGCCACACACATGAATCAATTTTATTGGAATTCCATGTGAAAGACCAACACAAAGTGGTGTACACATGAGAAGTGGAACAAAAGTCATACATGATTCCAAACATTTAAAAAAAAATAACTTCAAAGTGGGGTGTGTGTAATTTAGCCCCCTGAGTCAATACTTTGTAGAACCACCTTTTGCTGCAATTACAGCTACCAGTCTTTTAGGGTATGTCTCTACCAGCTTCGCACATTTAGAGACTGAAACCCTTGCCCATTCGTCTTTGCAAAACAGCTCCAGCTCAGTCAGATTAGATGGACAGCGTTTGTGAACAGCAGTTTTCAGATCTTGCCACAGATTCTCGATTGAATTTAGATCTGGACTTTGACTGGGCCATTCAAACACATGGATATGTTTTGTTTTAAACCATTCCATTGTTGCCCTGGCTTTATGTTTAGGGTCGTTGTCCTGCTGGAAGGTGAACCTCCGGCCCAGTCTCAAATCTTTTGCAGACTCCAAGAGGTTTTCTTCCAAGATTGCCCTGTATTTGGCTCCATCCATCTTCCTATCAATTCTGACCAGCTTCCCTGTCCCTGCTGAAGAGAAGCACCCCTAGAGCATGATGCAGCCACCACCATATTTGACAGTGGGGATGGTGTGTTCAGAGTGATTGGCAGTGTTAGTTTTCCGCCACACATAGCGTTTTGCATTTTGGCCAAAAAGTTCCATTTTGGTCTCATCTGACCAGAGCACCTTCTTCCACATGTTTGCTGTGTCCCCCACATGGCTTGTGGCAAACTGCAAATGGGACTTCTTATGCTTTTCTGTTAACAATGCCTTTCTTCTTGCCACTCTTTCATAAAGGCCAACTTTGTGCAGTGCACGACTAATAGTTGTCCTATGGACAGATTCCCCCACCTGAGCTGTAGATCTCTGCAGCTCGTCCAGAGTCACCGTGGGCTTCTTGACTGCATTTCTGATCAGCACTCTCCTTGTTCGTCCTGTGAGTTTAGGTGGATGGCCTTGTCTTCGCAGGGCCGGATTTGTACTTTTTACCGCCCAAGGCCCACTGTCACCAGCCGCCCCCTAACACCCCCCCCCCCCCCCACACACACACACACACACACCACCACCACCACCACCACCACCATCTCACCTCCAAACTTACGCACACTTTTTCCCCAAGCAAAAAGTCTTAAAGTGAACATTACACAAAAAGGACAACTGTAACTAGAGGGATAGGGAGCCTGCCATATTTATTTCCTTTTATACAATACCAGTTGCCTGGCTATCCTGCTGATCCTCTGCCTCTAATACCTTTAGCCATAGCCCCTGAACAAGCATGCAGCAAATTAGGTGTTTCTGACATTATTGTCAGATCTGTGTAAGATTGGCTGCATGCTTGTTTCTGGTGTGATTCAGACACTACTGCATCGAAATAGATCAGCAGGGCTGCCAGGCAACTGGTATTGTTTAACAAAAAATAAATATGATAGCCTCCGCATCCCTTTCTTTACAGTTGTCCTTTAAATCGTCCTGATGTCCATTGTTCCTGCACTGGGACCCTCTGAGCATATTCAGACCCCTCACTGCTGCCTGGGACCCTTTTCTTCCTTGCGGCTGCACTACCGTCTGTGTACAACCATACTGGGTTTATGCAAGTATCATCCGCACATGCCCAGTAATAAAAAGACTTTCGTGCATGTCTGTTTTTGTGCTAACGGGAATGTGAGGACCATACTTGTGCATGCCCAGTACAGTTGCATTTGTACATGGGATCACAGGCACGAGAAAAAATAAGGTCCCAGGCACCAATGGGGGGCTGAATATGTTCATGACCCCTCAGTATAGGCAGCTGGATTCTGTCCACGCCTTTAGTAAAGGTAGACAGATGCTTCCACCGCCCTTAGTATAGGTAGTCAGATACTGTTCCCCCTTAAGTATAGGCAGCCAAATGATGTGCCCATTGCTCCCCCAGCCCCCCTTAGTATAGGCAGCCAGATGCTGTGCCCCTTGCTCCCCCAGCCCCCCCTAGTATAGGCAGCCAGATACTGTGCCCCTTGCTCCCCCAGCCCCCCTTAGTATAGGCAGCCAGATGCTGTCCCCCTTGCTCCCCCAGCCCCCCTTAGTATAGGCAGCCAGATGCTGTGCCCCTTGCTCCCCCAGCCCCCTTAGTATAGGCAGCCAGATGCTGTCCCCCTTGCTCCCCCAGCCCCCTTAGTATAGGCAGCCAGATGCTGTCCCCCTTGCTCCCCCAGCCCCCCTTAGTATAGGCAGCCAGATGCTGTCCCCCTTGCTCCCCCAGCCCCCTTAGTATAGGCAGCCAGATGCTGTCCCCCTTGCTCCCCCAGCCCCCCTTAGTATAGGCAGCCAGATGCTGGCCCCCTTGCTCCCCCAGCCCCCCTTAGTATAGGCAGCCAGATGCTGGCCCCCTTGCTCCCCCAGCCCCCCTTAGTATAGGCAGCCAGATGCTGTGCCCCTTGCTCCCCCAGCCCCCCTTAGTATAGGCAGCCAGATGCTGTGCCCCTTGCTCCCCCAGCCCCCCTTAGTATAGGCAGCCAGATGCTGTCCCCCTTGCTCCCCCAGCCCCCCTTAGTATAGGCAGCCAGATGCTGTCCCCCTTGCTCCCCCAGCCCCCCTTAGTATAGGCAGCCAGATGCTGTCCCCCTTGCTCCCCCAGCCCCCCTTAGTATAGGCAGCCAGATGCTGTGCCCCTTGCTCCCCCAGCCCCCCATAGTATAGGCAGCCAGATGCTGTGCCCCTTGCTTCCCCAGCCCCCCTTAGTATAGGCAGCCAGATTCTGTCCCCCTTGCTCCCCCAGCCCCCCTTAGTATAGGCAGCCAGATGCTGTGCCCCTTGCTCCCCCACCCCCCCTTAGTATAGGCAGCCAGATGCTGTGCCCCTTGCTCCCCCAGCCCCCCTTAGTATAGGCAGCCAGATGCTGTCCCCCTTGCTCCCCCAGCCCCCCTTAGTATAGGCAGCCAGATGCTGTCCCCCTTGCTCCCCCAGCCCCCCTTAGTATAGGCAGCCAGATGCTGTCCCCCTTGCTCCCCCAGCCCCCCTTAGTATAGGCAGCCAGATGCTGTCCCCCTTGCTCCCCCAGCCCCCCTTAGTATAGGCAGCCAGATGCTGTCCCCCTTGCTCCCCCAGCCCCCCTTAGTATAGGCAGCCAGATGCTGTGCCCCTTGCTCCCCCAGCCCCCCTTAGTATAGGCAGCCAGATGCTGTGCCCCTTGCTCCCCCAGCCCCCCTTAGTATAGGCAGCCAGATGCTGTCCCCCTTGCTCCCCCAGCCCCCTTAGTATAGGCAGCCAGATGCTATCAGCCCTTAACTCTTTCCCCCTTACTATAGGCACAGCCAGATACTGCCCCCTCCCCTCAGTATAGGCAGCCAGATGCTTGCTGTCCCTATCACCCCTTACCCCTTTAGCAAAGGTAGTCAGATGCTGCCCCCCCCCCCTTTAGTATAGATAGCCAAATTATGTATCCCCCCCCACCCCCCAGTATAGGCAGCCAGATTCTGTCACCTCCCCCCCCCCCATTTTTGCATGGGTAGGCTGATGCTGCCCCCACCCCCTCAGTACAGACACCCCTCCCCTCTTTTACTATAGGTAGCCAAATGCTGTGTCCGCTCCTCCCCCCTCCCCCCAGTACAGGTAGCCAGATGCTGTCCCACCCTTACCCCCCTTAGTGTAGGAAGCCCGATGCTGTCCCCCATCCCCTCTGCCCATCCCCCAGCCGAGCAGGAGCCAGTGCGGATGTCCTCATCCTCTCTTACTCCCTCCGTCACTCACAGAACGGTAGCAGAGTCACTCACCGAACTTTCAGTGCTGCAGATTCCTCTGTCCCACTGTCAGCCTCTGTAGTGCATCTCTCAATCCAGTCGGCGTCTCTCACATGTGACTCACCGACACTTTACCGGGGAGTCACATGATGGGAATCACCAGAAGGAGAGAGGGATGCACTGCAGAGGCTGACACTGCCAGGGAGACAGAGGAATCTTCAGCGCTGAAAGTTCGGTGAGTGACTCTGCTGCCACTCTGCGAGGGGACGGAGGGGGGAAGAGAGGATGAGGACAATGGATATCCGAACCGGCACCTACTGTCCGGGAAGGGGCGGCTGTCGGCTGAGCAAAGGTATGCGGCTGCCCGCCCCTAACATGAAATAGTATAGTGCTGTAACAGGAAGCGCTGTGTAGCAGGGGTAAAGTGGAGGCTGTGGACTTGGTGAGCAGATTTCAGGGCAGGTGACAGGTGAAGTCAACCTGTCACCACCCGCCCCTCGCCTTCTGGTGGACTCTGGCGCCCTAGGCACCAGCCTTGGGTGCCTTTCCCCAAATCCGGCCCTGTGTCTTCGTAGGTTTACAGTTGTGCCATACTCCTCCATTTCTGAATGATCGCTTGAACAGTGCTTTGGAAATCTTTTTGTAGCCTAAGCCTGCTTTAAATTTCTCAATAACTTTATCCCTGACCAGTCTGGTGTGTTCTTTGGACTTCATGGTGTTGTTGCTCTCAATCTTCTCTTAGATAACCTCTGAGGCCGTCACAGAGCAGCTGTATCTGTACTGACATTAGATTACACACCGGTGCACTCTATTTAGTCATTAGCACTCATCAGGCAATGTCTATGGGCAACTGACTGCACTCAGACCAAAGGGGGCTGAATAATTACGCACACCCCACTTTGCAGTTATTGATTTGTAAAAAATGTTTGGAATCATGTATGATTTACGTTCCACTTCTCACGTGTACACCACTTTGTATTGGTCTTTCACGTGGAATTCCAATAAAATTGATTCATGTTTGTGGCAGTAATATGACAAAATGTGAAAAACTTCAAGGGGGCCAAATACTTTTGCAAACCACTGTAAATATTTACAAAAAAATAACATCTGGGGGGCGATCAGACCCCACCAACAGAGAGCTCTGTTAGTGGGTGGGGGGAGGGAGGGGAATCACTTCTGTGCTGAGTTGTGCAGCCCTGCAGCTTGGCCTTAAAACTGCAGTGGCCTATTAAGCTAATAAACGCCTGGTCTTTAGGGGGGTTTAGCACTGTAGTCCTCAAGTGGTTAATCAGCTGCTCTGTTACAACTGAAAGAAAACTGATTTTTAACCACTTAAGGACCAGGGGTGTTTTGCAGGATCTGTGCTGCGTGGGCTCTCCAGCCCGCAGCATAGATCAGGATTTAGCCAGGGCGATCAGACTTACCCCCTTTTTTCCCCACTAGGGGGATGTCCTGCTGGGGGGGGTCTGATCGCCGCCGGCTTGCTGCGCTTTGCGTGGGCTCTTCAAAGCCCCCCTCCGCAGCGTTTTCAGCGCTCCCTGCCTTCCCGTCCCTCCCTCTCCCTCCATAGGCTGCGCAGTACGGATATCCGTCCTGCGCATTGAAGGATAGGCTTCAGCCTATCATATGCCGGCGATCCCCAGGCCGGGGATCGCCGATCTGCCTTACGGCAGCGCCGAATGATGTAAACAGCGGGGATTTCTTCCCCGCGTGTTTACATTTCGCCAGCGAGCCGGAATTGGCGGCTCTCCGGCTGTTCACGGAGACACCCTCCGTGAACCGACATGGAAAGGCCGCTCGATCGAGCATGGGAAACCACTTAAGACCTGCCGACGCCTATGGGCGTTAGCTGGTCGTTAGTAATGCCTATGTTTTCCTATGGCACTTTTCACAACACATTTTAACTGAAATCTTTTTCACAATGCACTGCTATGGAAAAAACACACACCAACTGATTAATACACTGATTAATACACTGTGGGACATTCAGATAATTAATATTTGCCTAATTAAAAACAGCAATGTGGAGTCTGAGGCCCAGTGCACACCAAAAACCTCTAGCAGATCTGTAAAACGCTAGAGGTTTTTGAAGCAGATTTCAGAGTGATTCTAGGCATGTTTAGAGACGTTTTCTAAACATGCCTAGCGTTTTTTGGAGCGTTTTTGTGTAGCAGATGTCATATTTTGTTACAGTAGCTGTTCAGTAACAGCTTTACTGTAACAAAAACGCCTGGAAAACCGCTCTGATCTAGCGTTTTTCAAAGCGGCAGAAACGCCTCAGAAATCTAAAAAATGCTGCAGCCCAAGTTTGCATTTGTGGAAAAAACGAAACAGCTCTGGTGTGCACCAGCCCATTGAAATACATTAGCCAAGCGTTTTTCTATCCCCAAGAATTTTAAAAAATACTCCAGAATCGCTCTGGTGTGCACCAGCCCTGAGTCAGAACATTTTCTTTACGACTCCAGGATCTAAAAATTGCTCCGACTCCTAATGAGTAAATACGATATTATTTCTCAGATAATGGTCATCATAAATAACTTGTATATACAGTGATAGCAGTTGCTTATAAAGCATTCTGCAATAAAGCAGTCACTGTATTTTTTAAATCAGATATACCTGATTGTGACTATATAGGCCTCAATTCACTAAGATCATGCTGGGGATAATATGGCAAGAGAAAACGTAACACCACACAGTGAGAGAGTTATCTTATCTCTTCATTCCTTAAGTTACCTCCTCTGTAGTTATTTTCACTCGCAGTTAATTAACAGCCTGTCTTTAACTTTAGAATTCTGGAGTTATTTTAAGGATTGAAGAGTTAACTTAAAGACTGCATACAAAAGGAAATATATTAGTAACTGCTGATGTTTAACTTTTAGGTGTGGCCACTGCCTGCGTCTTCAGCCTACGTGGAATGAGCTGGGTGATAAGTATAATAATATGGAGAAGACTCCAGTTTATGTTGCCAAGGTGGATTGTACAGTGGATAATGCACTGTGTTCGGAAAATGGAGTCCGAGGGTACCCCACGTAAGTTTTCATGTAAAACCTGTATTTCTGCCTATTGACCTTAGTTGTGCATCCTTGAAAGAAAGTGTGAGCTTCCCCAGAACATATTTAGCTTGGTGTTATGCTAGGTTTCCACTGCAGCAGCACATTACAAGAATTTTTCAAAAGATCTAGCTTTAAGCGGTTTACTGCATTCATCCAAATCTGTACACTTGTCATCAGTAAAAATATGCCCCAATTTTTCTCCCGTGTTCTCACACAGCAGATTAGGGCTGTTGTGTTTTATACATACTTATTAGGGATATTAAGAAACCATACTTGGGTACTTTTAAGGTTTGAGATAAGGAAGCTTATAACGAGAGGTGTAGGAAAGCCACCATCTTTATTTCTTCTTTCTGTGCTTTTATATTGATTTGTTGATGGCAGTAGGTTGTTGTTATGCAAGCTTTTACCAAGCATGGGGCAGATCAAACTTGCATTTGAACATCTGATCTACATACAGTCCTCATAGATCAGTGACTCAGGAAATTAATAACGGGCTCCTGGGGTATAACACTATCTGGGGGAACAAAAGGAGCACAGCAGTCCATAGCATAGATTTCTATTAGATTTCATGCTGAAATCTATTATAAATGTATTTGCTGTGTGTGCCAGGAAGCAGATCAGATTCGAATCAGAGAGGGATCTATCTTTTGGGCAGCTATCAATTAATGTGTGGCCACCTTAAGACAGGTGAAAGCAAAAAAAAATATCTACATACCTGGGGCTTCCTCCAGCACCTGGCAGCCTATCTGTCCCTCGCCACAGCTCCGGTGTCTCCGGATCCACTTCGTTGCAGATGCCAACCTACTCAGGTTGGCATCTTCTGCGCCTGCACAGAAGTACTGCACCTGCACCGAATGCTCTAGGCCACACAAGCACAGGTGCAGAAGTTCCCGACCTGGCGAGAAGGGGATGTGCAACGGAGGGGATCCAGGGACACCGGAGCTGTGCCAAGGGACATATCGGCTGCCAGGGGCTGGAGGAAGCCCCAGGTAAGTAGATCGTGTTTTTTTTTTTTTTTGCTCCCACTTGTCCATTACGCAAGTCAGTATGGTTAGCAGTTAAAAATTAGACTCCCCAATTTATTTGAAGTCAGCCAGAATGACCTAGTGGACTATAGTTTAAAGTGGACCTGAAGATGTTTTTAAAAAATAGCGTTTTACTTACGTGGGGCTTCTGCCTGCAGCTGTCCTGTCCTGCGCCGGTCCTCAACGATCCTCGGTTCTTCCGCCGCGGCACAGTTTCAGGTTTGCCAAGTCGGCGGCCACTGCACCTCCTCGTTTGCGCGCCAGGTGTGTCCTCCACAGGCACAGTATGAGAAAATGTCTACTGCGCCTGTGCTGGCCGCCCCCGACAACTGGAGCGCGAATGAGGACACCAGGGCCTCACAGGTGCAGTGGACAACAATACTCTACGAACTGAAACTGCGCCGCGGCGGGGGAATGGAGGATTGTTGAGGATTGGTGCTGTACAGGACAGCTGCAGGGGGCTGGCAGACGCACCTGGTAAGTGAACACTTTAAAAAAAAAAAACCTCTTCAGGTCTGCTTTAACTCTCACTGATAAGTAATTGCAAGCCATAAATCTCTTGCCTGCAGAGAATCTTCTGAGCACTGGGAACAGATAAAAAAGGTCATTTAGAAGTAGGATAGATATAATTATTTTGAATTCAGGTTTTAAAGTGTACCTGAGACTAACTAAAAGAAAAAAATACATACCTGGGGCTTCCTACAGCCCACGTCAGGCTGATTGGTCCCTTGCCGTCTTCCTGGGCTGCCTGGATCCTCCGCTAAGCAGCCCAGTAATTCTACCAGTTGGCGCAGTCCGGCCACATGCGCTCCCCTGTCGCACTACCATGGCAGGGAGCATTCTGCGCATGCGCAGTAGTCTCCCCTCAATGGAAGAGTGATGGGGCATGCACAGAAGGGCTGTGCTTGCACAGTACACCCTGACTGGCCAAATTACTGGGCTGCGTACCCAAGGATCAGCTTGAAGGGGGCTGGAGGAAGCCCGAGGTATTGGTTAGCATCAGGTTTCCTTTAAAAATGGACTTCTAAACCCTGCAGTTCAATACTGTCCTAAAACTGACACCCTTTGCCTTCTATTTGTGATTGAGGTGCGGTCCCCTTGTCCTGGCACTGCAGGTGTGTGCTATGCTTGATGACATCCTTACAAATGGGCAACAGCTGGAAATGCCAGGCTGTTGTCACCTCAGCCCACGCTCATTACTGTGGACATATAAGCGCACACCAAAAGCTTTAAATCCCAGTTGAGGAACATTTTTTCTAACAAACCTTGCTAATTCACATCACCATGCTTATGGACCTGATTGAGGGCCGCACCAGATAAGGTATCATAATCAATAAGACACTGGAGAAGGTCACAGCTGGTTAATTCTGAGTCCTGCTTATGATTGAGGGCTGAACCCAGTCAGACATCAGAATTAACCAAACACAGACACTTTAGGGGGAGCCCAGATTTTTGCAACTATCCCTGTCTTTAATCGTCATTAATACTACAGGTGTCACAGGAATTGCAAAATATGTTTAAGCAATGGGGGCATTTACCAGCCTCTTTTTTTAAGTCTATTTTTTTTTTTGCATGCATCAATTACATTACAAGAGTTTAGCCTTCCTGTTGGTTACTGGTGGATGCTGCATCTCCTCCTCAACCTAATTACTTCTCCCCCTTAATAGGAAGCAGTTATGTGATCTCACAAATCCACAGCAGTGGTCCTTGTAACAAGAGGATTTACCTACTCTTACCACTGAAACCACACTTCCCTGAAAGACTGACAGCCATGAATTCATTTGCATAGGCCAGGGATGTCAAACCGGTTCTTCGAGAGCCGAGGCCCTCACACATTTTTGACACAGCTCAAATTAATTGATGGGTCTGAATAAGGAAAGGTGTGGTCCATCAGGTAGAACACATTCCTCTCTTTCTCAATTCTTCCTATATAGGTAGAAAAAACTTTTTTTCAGTTCATCCTAAACACTGGCATGGATCTGGACCTCCAGGCCTGGAGTTTGACACCTGTAGCGTAGGCTGTAAGACTCTAGGTGTGGCTTCATTCATTTCAGCAGACAACCCTTCTCTGCTATCTAAACGATCTACTGTGTAGGTCATGTAACAGCAGTGAGCTGGGCTTTTTCCAAAAGGGGAAAAGGGGGTGGGCAAGAAATTACCCAGAACCTAAGCATTGGTAAAAGGGGATATTGGCAACAATTAACCACTGGAACAAATACGTTTTAATTTTCTTTGATAGGAGATTAATAGATACCTTCAAGGGCTGAAATTGGGAGTTAAATGTGTTGTTTAAGGCTAGGTTCACAGTAGCATGTTGCGGTACTGCATTATAAAGTCTTATAACATAGCTTACTGCACTGTAAGTCTATGTGACGTTCACAGTTTGACCTTAGTGTTGCGTTGTAACATGTAGCATCGTGGTAATGCACTGCTGGAGTGCGCTACCTCTAAACGCACACGTTACCAGGTACAGGAAAGCATACTTTTCGTTGACTGCATGCTTTACTGTACCTTCATGTGACAGTAACTCAGCGTTAATCTGCGTTACCACTTTTTTGTTGCATTGTAATGTGGCGTAATGACTTTAACGTGGCATCACAACGCAATGTCCTACTGTGAACCTAGCCTAAATGATTTTTTTTTTTTTTATAGCAGTGATGAGTTAGTCCTATTTAAATAACCTCTTACGTTTAAAATGTTGTTTTGTTTAGTTTTTTCTTGTGATAATGTGTGTTCAGTGTACTTATACCACTGGATGCCATAGAGTGGGCCCGTATTGTGTGGTTATAAAATTCTGCAAATCTTCCATTAGCCCGATTTATTTACGTATTAAACAATCTGTTGACGTTACCTTTCAGTGCTTTTCTCTGCTCTCTCATGTCTGATAATTGCCATGATATTTACATGTCTAGTGACTAATAATGTTTCCTCTTATTGTGTTCTTTTAGTCTGAAGTTATTTAAACCGGGCCAAGAAGCTGTGAAGTATCAGGGAGTGCGGGATTTCCAGGCTTTGGAAAACTGGATGCTTCAAACGCTAAATGAGCAAGCAGAAGTGAGTGTGCAGGAAGTGCAGCCTTCCTGAACATTTTTCCTTTGCAGTCTAGTTTGTGTTTAAAGGGACCGTGCAACCTTCATTGATGTTCTTTTCTGATAATTAAGTTTTGTGAGGTAGTTGGGGGGTTCTTGGGATCTTCCTGCTTTTTGGTAGGTGTGGCCCTATGTGAGGGAACCACTTGGGTTTAGGCAGGCATGAGAGATCATCAGTGGGTACAAACACAAATTTTGCTTGAAACATGGAAAAATGTATTGGAAATGTAAAGCATGCGTAAACCTACATAACCTTTTCGATTGTAGCCATACTTGTGGCTTCTTTAGTGTTACCAAATACTGCTGGGCCCCTTGGCATCATTGGATTCAGTCAAAGCTTTGAATAAGAGGGAAAGCTGAGGGGCCCAACAGTACATGGGGACACTAAAAACGCCACAGGTATTGTCACCTTGTATATTTTTAGTTAGTTACCCTGTGATTTTTCTAGGGAACATTCCTTTTTGGTATCCCCACTCAGATGTTTTATATGCTAGAGGTGTATTCCGTGTATAGTCGTGGGATTGGACCTCCTCAACTGGTGTCATGTGCATAGTATTGATTTAGTATGTATGTGACCAGCTTTTACACAAAGTTCTGTTGTAGAGAGGGGTTTTTATATGTATTGGTTTGTGCAAATTTAAATAATGGAAAATAGCTGCTGAATTAGCCCATGGTTTACCGTTCCTTCTTTACAGCAGCGTTCAGATGTCTCCTCTCACTTTCCTCTTCATTATTAAGCAATGACTCCCTACAGACATTCTGCCATGACAAGCTATCAAGCGTGTATACATCCTAATATAAAGCATGCTGCTCCCCTATAAACCTACAAATGCACCAAAGGTTTAAAATTGAGGTTTTAAATGGAGCCAACCCTAATTTGCTAGTCAAAAAGCATCACATTTATTATTGTATAAAATTCCTCAAGTCCTTACAGATTGAGGAACAACATGCAGCTTACCATGCAGAGTCCCAAATAATGACTGGACACGTGTTCACGGTAAACCACTGCTTCCTCTGAGGCAAACAAAGTAACCCAGTCTGTTTAAAGAAAAAAATTTACATACATACCCACAAATGGACAGTGTGTATCAGGGTTCAAAACAAAGCAAGAACTGCAAATAATCTTACCAATGACACACTTTAAAGTGTTTTGTAGATAGAGATGGGCCGAACGGTTCGCCAGCGAACGGTTCCAGGCGAACTTCGGGTGGTTCGCGTTCGCCTGCGAAGGCGAACTTTCCCGGAAGTTTGATTCGCCCCATAATGCTCTATGGAGCAGAACTTTGACCCTCTACATCACAGTCAGCAGGCATATTGTTGCCAATCAGACTGCACTCATGCCTGGAGCCCCCCCCCCCCCCCCCCCCTTATAAAAGGCAAGGTCCTTGTGCCGTTTTACTCACTCCTCTGCCTACACTAATTAGTTAAGGGACAGCTGCTACACACACTCTGCTAGGGAGAGTTTAATTAGGCTCTTGTATATTACTCACTCCCTCCACCCTCCTACCCTTCTACCTATTCCCTTCTACCGGAGGGTCTCATCTGCCAGGGAATTATAGTATTTCAAAAGCCAACTTACATACCGTGGCTGGGAATTGAACCCAGGTCTCACTGTGTGGTGGGCAAGTACCTTAAAGGGAACCTTAACTGAGAGTGATATGGATGTTTCCTGTTAAACAATACCAGTTGCCTGGCAGTCCAGATGATCTCTGTGGCTGCAATAGTGGCTGAATCACACCCTGAAACAAGCATGCAGCTAATCCAGTCTGACTTCAGTCAGAGCACCTGATCTGCATGCTTATTCAGGGGCTGTGGCTAAAAGTATTAGAGACACGGGATCAGCAGGCGATTCAGGCAACTGGTATTATTTTAAAAGGAAAACTCCATATCCTTCTCAGTGTAGGTTCCCTTTAAGGATTTGTAGCATAAAAGCCAACTCACATTGGTTGGGAATTGAACCCAGGTCTCACTGTGTGGTGGGCAAGTACCTTAACCGCTGTACCACCAACACTACTAACTGAAGCTAGCCTAGCAGGTACCATTTCTGCTCAATCCAAGAGAAAAATTAGACAAGACAAATAACATTTATATCACGCTTTTCTCCTGGCGGACTCAAAGCACCAGAGCTGCAGCCACTAGGACACACTCTATAGGCAGTAGCAGTGTTAGGAAGACTTGCCTAAGGTCTACTACTGAATAGGTGCTGGCTTACTGAACAGACAGAGCCGAGATTCGAACCCTGGTCTCCTGTGTCAGAGGCAGAGCCCTTAACCATTACACCATCCAGCCACGGGTCTACATGAAAAGGGCGCCGGTAAAAAAGGGCGCCTGGTGGAGCCCATATATATACCAACTTCGGCTACAAAAAAGGCGCCTGGTGTAGCCCATATAAACTTCGGCTACAAAAAAGACGCTTGGTGTAGCCCATATAAAAACTTCGGCTACAAAAAAAACAAGGCGCCTGGTGTAGCCCATATAAAAACTTCGGCTACAAAAAAACTCCGGGATGTGTTAATTACTATTCCCCCTCCAGGCCGCCATGGATAGTGGGGGAATGAAATAATTCGGCTTCCAGCGCTTGTAGCCCATATACAAACTTCGGCTAGAAAAAAACTCCGGGATGTGTTAATTACTATTCCCCCTCCAGGCCGCCATGGATAGTGGGGGAATGAAATAATTCGGCTTACAGTGCTTGTAGCCCATATAAAAACTTTGGCTACAAAAAAAAGTCAATAATATGGGCTACAGAGGGGCACCTTACTGTAGCCGAAAAAAATATGGGCTACAAAGGGGAGCCCGCTTGTAGCCGAAAACCTTGTAGCCGAAAAAATATGGGCTACAAAGGGGAGCCCACTTGTAGCCTATATCAAAACTCGGGCGCCCTTTTCTACACCTTGTAGCCCATATTTCCAGAAATAACATTGATGTCTATGGCGGCGCCCTTTTCATACAGGCAGCTCGGGCGCCCTTTTCAACCGATCCCCCAGCCACTGCTTAAGGATTTGTAGCCAGGCATGGCCTTGCCTTTTATGTTCAACAGTTGTCCAAAGAGAACCCCAGATAGCCAGGTAGATTCATCTCTCTCTCTCTCTCTCTCGTATTTTTGAGCATAAATGGATTGAGCATAAAAGGTACATGCTAGGCTGGCTTCAGCATGTAGTGTTGGTGGTACAGTGCCTGGCTATCTGGGGTTCTCTTTGGACAACTGTTGAACACAAAAGGCAAGGCCATGCCTGGCTACAAATCCTTAAGCAGTGGCTGGATGGTGTAATGGTTAAGAGCTCTGCCTCTGACACAGGAGACCAGGGTTTGAATCTTGGCTCTGTCTGTTCAGTAAGCCAGCACCTATTCAGTAGGAGACCTTAGGCAAGTCTTCCTAACACTGCTACTGCCTATAGAGTGTGCCCTAGTGGCTGCAGCTCTGGTGCTTTGAGTCCGCCAGGAGAAAAGCGTGATATAAATGTTATTTGTCTTGTCTAATTTTTCTCTTGGATTCAGCAGAAATGGTGCATGCTAGGCTAGCTTCAGTTAGTAGTGTTGGTGGTACCGCGGTTAAGGTACTTGCCCACCACACAGTGAGACCTGGGTTCAATTCCCAGCCACGGTATGTAAGCTGGCTTTTGAAATACTATAATTCGCTGGCAGATGAGACCCTCCTCCCTCCGGTAGGGGGGAGGAAGGGGAGGAGGCGAGAGCAGGCCTGTAATTGAAAATTTACCTTAAAATAGGGGTTTATGTGAAATCTAGATTTTTGCCTGGGACTTTTAATGTGTATTTCACTCAATCATGTCTGCCTTCAGGTATTAGATCCCTTGAAACATGTTTTCTATCATTTTTCCAGCCGGTAGAATTTTTTCTATTTTTCAAAGTTCGCCTCCCCATTGAAGTCTATGGCGGTTCGCGAACTTTTTCGCGAACCGAACCTTCCGCGGAAGTTCGCGAACCCGGTTCGCGAACCTAAAATCAGAGGTTTGGCCCATCACTACTTGTGGATCTAAAATGAATTGATACCACCAGCCATAAGTGGATTGTACTACGAAACAGGGCTGTGAAGTCGGTACACAAATCATCCAACTCTAACTCCGACTCCTCAGTTTATGAAACTTCTGACTCCAGGTACCCAAAATGGCTCCAACTCCTCGACTCTGACACCTTAGTCTAATACTTACCAGGGCTGTGGATTTGGTACGAAAATCATCCAACCCTGACTCCTCAATTTATGAAACCACCGACTTCAACTCATACTCCTGGTACCCAAAATTACCCTGACTCTTGGCCTCCAGCTCCGACTCCACAGCCCTGCTATGAAAAACAGGGAGGGGGAGGGGGGGGCTCTTCAGCTGAGAAATCAGTTCATGAGGCCTTTTGATCTGATGTGTGAGTTCAGAACCATTATTGCCCGGTGAAAGGAGGTTCTTGTACACAAAAAACATCATGCACAAGCACTTTCTTTCACTGGGTATGTCCCAGTGCTGAACCGCTACTTTATTACTTGATGATGTTTTGGGTGGCTGTTGGGGAATATCTTGGTAGAATTGGGGGCATGAGGGACTCTTTAGACAAGCAGCAGGAAGATGTTCAGTAGTAAGTGCTCTGACCCACCAGACGTACAGCTCCGCCTACCGCTGCCGTCATTCCATCGCTATCCAGCGATTGGTAAAGCTGTGTGTGCCCGGCCGCTCGCGTGGATCCGCCCCCCACTCATTAACACTAATACATATTCACTGCTTCTGGCCAATCCACGCACAGCAGTAGGCGGGTCAGAGCAGCGGGCGGGCACTATAAAAAAAACGTGGATAATGACCACCACCAGATCATCTTGACACGAACCGCGGTTTCGGTTTTAAACCAAAAAACCGTGCAGCCCTACTGCACGCATATTTATCTCCCCGGGCCATGCTGGATGTAGGATCTCTCTGACGCTCTCTAGAGGCGCCTTTAAAGTGAACCAGAGACGAAGCACCCTCATGTATTTTAGCATATATATCAGTGGGAACATTAGAGAAAATACCTACCCTGCTCTCTGTTTCATTCTTCACTGCTCAGCATGCTTCTTACAGCCCTGATAAATTCCCCGACTGAGCATTCAGTCTGGCTTTGCTCAGGACTTATAGCTGAGTCATTATAGCAGAGCCAAAAGGGGACAGGCATGCTTGAAAAGACATCAGAGAAGATAGACTTAGCTATAATGATTCCTGAGCAAAGCCAGACTAAATGCTCAGTCAGTGATTTTATCAGGGCTAATAACAAGCAACCTGAGCAGCGAAGAATGAAACAGAGCAGGGTAGGTGTTTTCTCTAATGTTCCCACTGGTATACTGTATATGGTAAAATACATGAGGGTGCTTCGTCTCTGGTTAACTTTAAGTATGCGCTGCAGCAGGATGTCAGAGAGATGAGACGCCTACATCCAGCGTGGTCGGGGTAGTGAACACTGTGCGGACCAATATGCTTAACAATCGGACACTGCATTATGTAAGAACATATATACTGCTCTGCTCTGGCTTGGGGGAGAGACTCGGGGAAGGGGGGGTCAGGGGAGAAAAATCTGTATACATGCATATGACGGGTGGCCCACGGCTGGGGGGGTAATGTTGAGCCACTGACATACAGCTAAATTGTAGCCGAAACGTTATTACAGATGCATATAGCGGGGACGAGGAGGCACTTAGGGTGAGTGAATGCTGTGCTCCCTATAACATATTGCTGAGCTCTGGCAGGGGTAAGAAACTCGGGAGGGGGGGTTCCTGTTTTTAGGGGGTCGGCCTATACTCTGGTCGGCTTGTACTCCAGTATATACGGTACTTGAGAATCTTACCTATGAGGTTTCAACATGCAGCATTTAGTGCAGTATATTGTTTGTAGGTGGTGTTTTCCTTTTCACATTGTTTTTTATTAAAGGCAAATAATGGAACTTAAAGCAACAGGGATAGCCATTCTATCTCAGGGAAAAAAACACATATAAAGTAGATAAATACTTGATATACTTGCATAACTAATGTAAGCACTGTCCACATTTTGATTTCAGTGAAATTTATATCTCGCTAATATTATAAATGCGAAAGTTTGGATGTTTGTTACTCAATCACGCAACAATGGCTGAACGGATTTGAATGAAATTTGGCACACACATAGTAAAATTACCTGGAATAACATATAGGATACTTTTTATCCCCATAACCAAAAAGTGGACAGAGACAAATCCAAATTTCATTGGGAAAATGTAAACTGCAGCCATTCTTATACTGTTAATGGTGGGGTTCTCAAACACTGCACAGTTGGCACGAAAACCACCAACAGGCTGGATAGTGTACTGGTTAAGGACTCTGCCTCCAACACACCTGGGATTGAATCTTGGCACTTCCTGGTCAGTAAGCCAGCACCTATTCAGTAAGCAGACCTTTGGCAAGACCCCCTAACACTGCTACTGCCTATCGAGCATGCCCAAGTGGCTGCAGCTCTGGTGCTTTGAGGCCGCCAGGAGAAAAGCGCAATATAAATGTTCTGTGCCATGCCAACAAGGTCTTGTCGATGGCTCGGACCCGCCCGGTATTCAGGCAGGAAAAGCCATGCCTGGTTGGGTCCATGCTACAGCACATGAGGCTCAGTTGAGCTGCGCTTTGGGGGTCCTGGCAGAGGAAGATCCTTGAAGGGCCTGGCAGAGGAGGACAGGAAAGTTTCTGAAATACGTGGAGGCTTCCCTCTTCTGAAGTATGTATTGAAATTTGAGCAATGCAAACCTCACAGGTTTGCTTTAAAGAGACTCTGTAACCTCAAAAACATCCCCTGGGGGGTACTCACCTCGGGTGGGGAAGCCTCCGGATCCTAATGAGGCTTCCCACGCCGTCCTCTGTCCTACGGGGGTCTCGCTGCAGCCCTCCGAACAGCCGGCGACAGACCCGACTGTAAATTCAATATTTACCTTTGCTGGCTCCAGCGGGGGCGCTGTGGCTGCTTTCGGCTCCGAACTACACGGAAATACCCGATCTCAGTCGGGTCCGCTCTACTGCGCAGGCGCCGGAAACTTGCGCCTGCGCAGTAGAGCAGACCCGACGGCGATCGGGTATTTCCACCTACTTCGGAGCCGACAGCCGTCAGAGCGCTTGTGCAGGAGCCGGGAAGGTAAATATTGACGTCATCTTTCACGGAGGGCTGCAGCAAGACCCCTGAGGGACGGAGGACGGCGTGGGAAGCCTCATTAGGATCTGGAGGCTTCCCCCACCCGAGGTGAGTACCCCCCAGGGGATGTTTTGACGTTACAGATCCTCTTTAAGTCTTTAAAGTTGAACAGCGTACTATGAGAATATATTGTTGCATTGAATTGGAGATCATATTAATTTAAGAGACAATTCTACTCACCTCTGCTTATCTCATGTTGGTGAGTTTGGTGCTTGCTCACAGTGTGGTTATATCACTTTTCCGTTCAACACCATAAATCTCATGTGATGTTACTTCTGTTATTTTGCAGAAGGATGCAGAAAAGGCGGAAAACATGAAGCTGCATGCTAAGTGGGAAGCCTTCATGAAGGAACAGAGGCGCCTGGACCTCGATGATGAACAGCGCAATGCAGTGCAACGTCTGAGGGATCAATATGCAGGGATGGATAAAGAACTTGGCAAAATGGCTTCCTTCTAGTAGTTCTTACTATGCACATCATCGAGTCAGCCTTTTGACTGCTAATTACCTACTTGCCATTCAGAAAGAAAGGTGGTAAGCTTTCCATTACCTCATTTATAAAGTGCCTGAGGATGCTCTGAACTTGAGAAGATCACAGAGAGCCAGTGGAGCAGCACAAGTCTACTTTTCAGCTATTCCTGTGACACTTGGGATTTCTATTGCCCACAGATATATGCATTTTTTTACAGTTTGTCCTTGTATGTTTTTGGTAGACTGACTTTATGCTTTACATGCATTGGTGTTGCATCCAGTTCCATTTGTAGCTTATGTATTTTGTATACAGAGTACAGTCATCACTGTGCATACGTAGCAGCAATATCCTGCATCTGTCAGTCATTGTACTAGTTTAATAGTTCAGCAATAATGCAGCTGGAGAACAATAAACACAAGTGGAATGTTAAGTTTGTGGTTTTCAGTGTCACTTTCATTTGCTTACATGGTTAGTTTTAACCTAAATACACAGTTTGCACCTTAGTTTGGTTGCAGAAACTTTCCATGTTTATTTTTTTGAAGAAGTTAAACTGAATAATCCACTTTTTTTTTCTTTCTCTCTCTCCGAAATACACTTTAAAACGATCGCCGCTGGGAGACTGTTAGACGGCGAAACCGCCTTCTATTAACAATGTACAGCGCTACAATCTGCAACAGCGCTGTACTGGGGACAGCCATGTGACACGGCTGTCCCCCTGGCAGGCACAAAAGTGATCCGCTGTCATAGGCTTAAGCCTTTGACAGCCGATCACGCTGTTTGGCTGGTGGGGGTAGAGAGGGACGGGTACAAAAATAAATAAAAAATAGTAAAATTTAATAGAAAAATAATGAAATAAATATGTATATCAAAATCTATTACAGAATGTATCTTGTTGCCTTGACAAAGGGGGGACCCTACTGGGCCCCAAAACGACTCGTTGGTGTATGGAGTGGATTTGTGTCACGATACTTGAATAAATCTGGAACTTGGTTCATTAAGTGTGCGGACCTTTTGGATTCTAATGCATTTTTCCACCATGGTCATGGACATGCCCATTTTTTGGCACGGCTTTGCGTGCCTCACTAGCACTCCCCTCCGTCCCAGGTTGAGCCAAGAAAAATCTGGTCTGGTACAGTATGTATGGGGGAAACCACTAGACACCACCAGGGAACTGTAAGGGCTCGTTTCCACTATAGCAAATCTGCATGCGGTGTCCGCATGCAGATTCGCATAGGCAATGCAAGTGGATGGGGCTGTTTCCACTTGTGCGGCTGTGGGAGCGTTTTTTTGTGCGGCAGAAATCTGCACGGCAGAGGTGTCAGATTTCGCGCGCGAGAGGAATGCACGCGAATCGCCGCTAATGCTTTTAATAGGGAAACCGCATGCGGGTTGAGCATGCGTTTTTTGCCGCGAAGTCGCATGCGATTTCGCATAGGTATAATGTTAATTTACACAGGCAGTGACATGGTTAAATTCGCACATACCTTTACCTATGCGGAATCGCATGCGAAATCGCGGCAAAACCACATGCGGAATCGCACCCGCATGCGATTTTGTCCGCGGTGGAATGCAGGCGATTCCGCACCGCAACAGTGGAAACGAGCCCTAAAAGGGAAGGAGGGGCTGTTAGACACCCGGGAAATGTATAAGGGAAAGAGGGGGCCAGGGCCGGGCCGAGGCATAGGCTGGAGAGGCTCCAGCCTCTGGGCGCCGTGTAGGAGGGGGCGCACAATTCATTCAGCTGTCATTCCTAATTGTGTATGAAGCAGAAAGAAATAGGAAAAGGGGATACATAGCAGTGACTGCAAGCCAGATAACTAGAGATTAAGGTGTTGGGGAGGTTGTGGGCCCTGTGGCCCTCTTAATCTAATAGCAATCAGTGTGTGACAGCTGAGGTGGGAGAGATGGAGGGGCGCACTTTGGTGTCTCAGCCTTGGGTGCTGAAGGACCTTGTCCCGGCTCTGGAGGGGGCCACTACACACCGAGAGAGGAGGTTCACTAGACCCTAGGAACTGTATAGGGGGAGAGCCACATGTAAAATTGAGGCATGGCTAAAGTGCAGGGGCGTTTCTTAGTGTCCCGTACCTGGCTTCAAAAGTTGGTAGATATGGTAATCACAGAAAACAGATCATAAAAATGATCATTTTGCATATTAAAATCTTTACTTGGAATTGGGTTTTAAGTGAATTGAAAGACAAAAAAAACGGAAAATTGTATACTTACCTACCGGTAATTTTCCTTTCCTGTTTAACTCCATGGCAGCATACTACGGGGGTTAGTCCCGCCCCCTAACCCCATCAGGACCTGTTACTATAAATTTTAGCTCTGCCCACTTCCTCCTGCTTTTTTTACTAGTCCTCCCAGCTACTGTTATCTAATCTGGGTGGGTCCTCCGTATGCTGCCATGGAGTTAAACAGGAAAGGAAAATTACCGGTAGGTAAGTATACAATTTTTCGTTTTCCTGTCAAACTCCCTGGCAGCATACTACGGGGACTTAACTAGCTCAGGAATCACAGAAGGGAGGGACAGTTGCTTTGATGCAGAACACATTTATTTACAATGTAGTGTTAACATTACATGCTATTGTTTTAAGCTTGATATGGAAGATAGAATTTCTCTCCCAAATTGGACAGTAGATAGCACCCCTGGGTCTACTTTATAGTGTCTGATAAAAGTATTCGTTGAAGACCAGTTCGCTGCGCGGCAGATAGTCTCCGGAGAAACCTTGGCAAAGGCTGCCCATGAGGAAGCAATTGATCTGGTCGAGTGCGCTGTAAGTTCATCCGGTGGAATCCTGCCCATAACTCCATATGCTACCCTGATCGCCTTCACCAGCCAATTAGAGATTGTTCTGATGCTTGCAGCTTGACCCTCTCTGTATCCACCTGGGATTACAAATAGCCTGTTTGTCTTGCGTATCTGCGAGGTCTTGCGTATATACATCTTTAGAATCTCTGGGATATTGAGCGCCTCCGGTTTTTCACTATCTGAGTTCAGGAATCGAGGAAGATTCCACTCCTGGTTAAGGTGAAAAGAGCTTGCCACCTTGGGAAGAAACTCGTGCATAGGTCTTAATGTCACTCTATCCGGGAAGAACACGGTAAAAGGTGCTTCACAGCTTAACGCCTGTAATTCCGATACTCTCCTCGCTGACGTTATGGCAGTGAGGAATACAGTCTTTAGTGTGAGGTTCTGTAAATCACAATCCGTGGATGGCTCAAATGGCTCCCTGGATAGACCTTGCAGGACTACGGGTAGATCCCATTGCGGATACCAGTTCTTTATTGGCGGTCTGATTTTTGCAACTGCCTGAACGAACTGTATAACCAAGGGGTGTATAGCCCATCTTGTTGATGTCAGAGCTGATATTGCCGATATTTGTCCCTTAATAGTTCTTAAGGCTAGGCCTAATTCTAGACCCTTCTGCAGGAATTCCAATATGTTGTTGACCTGCAATGAGGATAAAGTAAGGTGACTTTCCTCCAAAAACTCAAGGAACTTTTTCCAAGTCCTGTGATACGTCACATTCGTGGAGTTTCTTCTTGATTTCAGTAACGTCTCAGTGACTGCCGTGGAGCAACCTAAGGAGAGCAGCTTTCCCCTTTCAGCCTCCATGCCATTAAATTGAGGATTTCCGGGCATGGATGTAAGAACTCCCCCTGGTATAGCATGTCCCTCGTGCATGGCAATTTCATGGGAGGAGCAGTTGTTAGGGTCTGTAGTAGCGGAAACCAGGGTCTCCGTGGCCAGTATGGTATAACTGCGAGAACCACTACCTGCTCCTTCTGGATTCTCTTTAGTAAGCGATGTATCAGTGGAATCGGTGGGAATACATAGTTCAAGGTGCATGTCCATGGCACTGTCAGTGCATCCCATCCAGCTGCCTGAGTGCACTTGTGCCTGGAGAAGAACAGACGGCATTTCGTGTTGACGGCCGTCGCCATCAGATCCACTGTCGGGGAACCCCACTTGTCGCATATTTGTAGAAATATTTCCTGTTTCAATGACCACTCCTTGTGGTCTATACGTTTGCGGCTCAATCCGTCTGCCAGCTGGTTGTTCGCTCCCGGGATGTAGATTGCTTGTAGTAACTTTAAGTTGTGTTGTGCATAATCCATTATAGGGGCTACCTCCTCCATCAGAGTGTTGCTGTGCGTTCCTCCCTGATTTTGGATGTACGCGACAGCAGTCGTGTTGTCTATCCTCAGTATAACATTCGCTCCTTTGATCTCTTTGTGGAAGAAGAGCAAGGCCCTGAATGCCGCCCTTAGTTCTATCTTGTTTGCCGATCTGTTTCGCGTATGTGTGGTCCATTCTCCTTGAATTGCTCTGCTGTCCATGTGTGCTCCCCACCCCCACTGACTGGCATCTGTGGTTATCACCCTTGGCTGGGGTGGTTCGATATTGTGATGGTTGCGTAGGTTCGTTTCGTTCATCCACCACAACAGCTGTTCCTTCATCACCGGAAGTATCTGAATTGTCTGGAGATAACTCAGTCCTTGCCACTGTTTCAGAAAAGGTATTTGGAACTGTCTTATATTCCATCGTGCCCACCTCACCATGGGGATTGTCGCTGTCAGTGTTCCCAGAACTGCTAGGCACTGCTTAGCCGAGAGTGTGTCCACCCTTCTGGCTGCCTCCACTCTTTGCAGAATTGTCCGAATCTTCTCCTGAGGAAGCCTGACTGCGTTCCCCACTGTGTCTATTTCTGCTCCCAGGAAGATTAAAGTCTGTGATGGCATCAGTTTGCTTTTTTTCCAGTTTACCAACCATCCGAAGTATTCTAAGGTGTCTAGTAGTATCCCTCTGTGAACTAACAGCTTTTCTCTGGTGTCTGCTATGAGTAAAATGTCGTCTAAATAATGATGTGCTCGGAGTCCTCTTTGTCTGAGCAATGCTATTACAACCACTAAAACCTTTGAAAAAGTTCTGGGGGCCGTACAGATGCCGAACGGCAGTACTCTGAACTGGAAATGGTCTTCTCCCACTGAAAATCGTAGATATTTTTGAAAGTTCTGATGAATAGGAATATGAAGATATGCGTCGGCAAGGTCCACTGATATCAACCAGTCCCTTAACTGTATGGATGGGATGATGGTTTGTAATGTTTCCATTTTGAAGCTGTCCTGGCGTATATGAACGTTCAGGGACCTCAGGTCCAACACCGGTCGCAGTTCTCCTGTTTTCTTGGTGACGAAGAAAAGGGGAGAATATAATCCCCTGTGCCTTTCTTCTGGTCTCACCCTTACTATCGCCTTTTTTTGAAGTAGTTCGTCGACGTATTGGAAGAGGATTTCTTTCCTCTGTTGTGCCTTGGGTATGTCTGTCCTGACGTAATGCTGCTGGGGTGGTTGTGAGCTGAACCTCCACGTATGACCCCTTCTTAAAGTCTCTATTACCCATGGATCCCTTATTTTCTCCGCCCAGAGATGATAATAGTTTTGGAGTCTTCCACCCACTGGCTCCAACAGGGCGGGCTTGATCTCAGAAAGACTTTGCATTCTGCGTTGATCCTCCCGCATTGCGCTGTTTGTTGAGTCTTGACAAAGTTGACTGTGCGGACTGCCATGGTCTGCGAAAGGATTGATTGTTCCTTGTTGCTCTGTAGTCTCTGGACCTGTATTGAAATTGTCTCTTGTCTCCAGAACGTGGTCTCCTTTGCTTCCTATCCTGCGGGAGCAATCCAGACCGCCCTCCTGTCACCCTCGATATTGCCGTGTCCATCTTTGCCCCAAACAGGTTGGACCCGTCGAACGGAATTCTACACCAAGACGCCTTGGAATTAGGGTCAGCATTCCAAGGCCTTAACCACAGCGCCCGTTTAATTGAGACCGTGTTTTGAATACCTCGGGCAGCGCAGCGGATAATGTCAAACGCTGCTTCGCCGACAAAGTCTGAGGCTAAACGGAACTCATCTAAGGCCGACAGGAGGGTTTTGCGGTCTACGTCCGCCTGGATTGCCCCCTCCAGGTTATCTGCCCAGGCCCGAATAGCACGTGACACCGAAGTTAGGGCAATTGCCGGTTTACACACTGCTCCTATATTAACATGTGCCCTCCTTAACTCTGAGTCCATTTTTCTGTCCAAAGGATCCCTAAAGGAAATTGAGTCCTCCAATGGGAGAGTCACATGCTTTGCTAATCGCATGACCGCTGCATCGACCGTGGGCGGTGTCTCCATCTGAGAGATTAAGTTGCCCTGTACTGGATATAATTTTGATAATCGATTCGATAAGGGGGCCTTTTTATCCGTCTTCGACCATTCGTCTGACACTAACTCGTTAACCTCGTCCATTATAGGGAATCCTAATGGTCTTTTCTTCAGGTGTGGAAAATAGCGTTTCTTTGTCGGGGGCTCCTCTGGTTCTTCCCAGTCAATCGCCTCTCTAACTGACTTTATAAATGGAGGAACAAGTGTGAAATCAAATCCTATCGCCACTCCATCTTCTGACTCTGTCACGTCCATGGAAGTAGAATCTTCCACGTCCATTATATCCCTTACTGTACTTGTAGAAGTGCTTGGAAGATGTTCCTTCAATGATTGTTGTACTATGTCATGTATTAAAGTAGGTAAATCCTGATATTCTTCCTCCTCTGTGGGTATTGTATAAAAACAATTTGCACAGACAAGTTTTCCCGGTATAGTAGGATCGCCACATGCCCAACATTCCCTGGGTCCTTTGGGGGGTCTGCCACTACTTTCTCCCCTATTGTCTGGTTTGTGAGAGGATTTGGAAGATTTGGAGGATGCCTTGCGACTATCTCTGGATGTGCCTTCTTCTGGCTGTGATAGGCTAATGCACACAAAGACACAAAAAAAAGAGGGGATTTGTTCAGTATTTGAACGTATCCCTGCCTCCCAAAAACAGAACATTTCAAGAAAACGAGCCCTTACCTATCGTTTGGTAGCTGGTCATTTATAGGGGCAGCGGACCTCTCCATATTGATCCGCAATTCTGATATAAAAACAAAATAGCAGAGAATATAGATCTGATGGTGTAACACGGGCAAGCATACAGATTGTTATGACAATAAAGATTTCCGTCTCACCTGAGGCAAATAATACTCTGCTTAATGTGAGGCTGGACGACCGTGCAGGAGCTGATCAGGAGATAATAGCTCTGTAATAAATAAAAAGTAGTACCTGCTTAGTCCTCCGTTTATCAAGTACACCTGTAACTCCGTTTCCTCCATGAAACTCACCACCAGGTGATCTGTGTGCTCTCCGGCCGCCAGCAGCCCTGCAACTGCGCAACACGCTGAAGTAGTTTCCGGGCGGCGCGCCCCTCTGCCTGCGCATGCTCAGCCGGCCACCGGACACTTACGACCTAATCCAGACTTCCGGATACAGGAGCTTCCGCACTCTACAATGGAGCGCACACCATCTCTCCGCTGCCCCATCCACAACTTCCGCCGCATTGCAGCGTACTCGCGCCCGACTCCAGCCCCAGAAAGACCAGCACAAAGAGGGGCACCTCCCGCGTAGCTCCCATTTAGGGGCTAAAGAAGCGGGGCATCACGCCGGAGGCCTAGGCGTGGAGGCTGTCAGGAAAACAGCCAGGTAAGGGATAAAAAAAAAAAACCGCAAACAAAATTTAAAGAAGGAAAAAAGAAAAATTCCAAGTACACAAAAAAATTATCTACCAGTAACAGTCCTGAGGGTAGGACGGAAAAAAAAAAGCAGGAGGAAGTGGGCAGAGCTAAAATTTATAGTAACAGGTCCTGATGGGGTTAGGGGGCGGGACTAACCCCCGTAGTATGCTGCCAGGGAGTTTGACAGGAAATGTATATATAATTTTGCAGAACATCTGCGAGTCCTGTGATGAAACCTCCACCTGCAAAATCTCCAAAGGGGCGGGACCAGAAGCGACACGCCCCCTCTCAGCGGGGTCCTGGAAGCAGAGCTGAGATGGATGCTCTGTAGATGGGAGCCAGCCTTGCAGCCACAGGTAGATGAGAGAGAGGGGACATGGCTGCCACTGCCAGATATGTGTAGAGCACACATACTGGCTATAACGTGCTACCCATTACAGGCTGTCTGTTCCGTAGTGCTGCACAGTGAACACATTGGACGCTTTTGGCTCAGCTCAGCACAGCTCAGTAACTTTGCAGGCACTGTGATTGCAGCGTAATATGATCCTCCTGCTCTCGGCACTAAACAGCTGCACTTATCTTTGGGGAATGCTTTCTTTCACTGAGCGACGTTTGCATTGAAAGTACACAGATGAGCATATAGGTGAAATATATGTAAAGCAGAATGATTGCAGCATGTGGGTATTGTGTGTGCAAGAAAACATTTCTGCTCGTCCCTCCTCCCTTCTCTGTCCACTCCCTGCCCTCTGTCCATCTTCTCCCCTTCTCTGTGTGTCCACCCCCCTCCCCTTCTCCTGTCCACAGCAGGGAAAGACCTGTCCTGCTAGTCATTTCACCCCGAATGCTTTGGTAGTAAAATGATCCGAGATTCGGATCAAAGATCCGGATCTTTTCAATGATCTGATTCGAATCACCCGGATCATTGAAAAGATCCGAACTTCCCATCTCTACAAAGAAAGTGACGACGATGAATTTAGTATGCAGCAAATAAATACTGCATTTCCGGTAAGAAGCAAATAGAGTTAGGTTCCTGTAGGGGGCGCTGCAGATTATCACACGATATGATTTGATGATAAACACGGAAGCTTAGTAGTGCTGGAAAGATGGTGCTGTCCTATCTGCTCCAGAGCTCTGCACAGCGAATCCTGTGCTATTCACTAAAGGCTGCACACCCTGTGATTGCTGCACGTCTGTGGTAGGGTCTCTGCAATGCAGAGGAGAGTCTGTGTGTTTGCTGTGAAGTAGTGCAGGGATGCACAGTATGACACATGATGCAATGCACGTGCTGATCTGCATTTGTTTTTGTATTTTGCATTTGATTTAAATACAGTTTTTCTTATTCTGATTGTTGCTGTACTGCCATCCAGTGTGGTATTTCGACTTTGCAGAAAATAACCGCAACTTGACAGTTTCTGCACTGTGCTGGTCCGTGTTGGAGATGGTAATGGATACAGGAGGATTGCATTTTAACAGTGGAAATTGGCAACAATTCTAGGCACATACAATACATGCATGCTTTATTGATAACACAATTTATTTCTTCGTAGCTGAGCATCCTGTATGATGTGACACATTTTTTGTTTACAGCTGAATATTTGCTCTCTCCCCCCCCCCCCCCCTTTTCTTCTTTTTTTCCACAGTGTACATTATTTACCCCCTTTTTTTTTACCCTTTAAAGGGGAGGTTTTCGGTGCTAGTCTAGTTTAGGGGACCCAACAGAAAACCTCATAGGGAACAGTCCTCCAATAACAGGACTCTACAGCACAAAGCATTGTGATTGGCTGAATAGTGTGGGCATAGTTTACTACAACCTATTGGAAACCTCGCAGTTTGGCCACTAACGGTCCAATTTCTAGCGAAAAATCGTTAGAGCTATCAGGAATTCTGATCGGATTTGTTGTAAATAATCTCCATTGGTGGACACAATCGATTATGAATGAGTGAAAAAAATGTCGCCCGAATGAATTTTCGTCGAACGAAAATTTGGATTTTCTTGGTGGTCGTGATAGATAGGAAGCAATGATTGGTTAGTTGATGGTGTAGTGAACGATTTTTCGTCCGATCAGAATTTCTGATCGCTCGAACGATTTTTCGCTAGAAATTGGACCGTTAGTGGCCAGCTTTAGGGGTGCTGTCCACCCAATCATGTTAGTGGACTTTCCTTATGAGGGAAATTTACTTTAGGTCCCCTTAAGTAGACTAGTGCCAGGTTATCTCTCTGTTTATAGTGGTGATAGTCTACTTTAGGGGACCCAGCAGGATACCTCATAGGGAAATTACGCTAACATGATTAGGTGGACAGCTCCCTCTCAAACTGCTAGGTTTTCAATAGGCTGTAGTAAACTATGCCCACACCATTCAGCCAATCACAACGCTTTGTGCTGTAGAGGGTGCTGTGGTTGGACAGCTGATTCCTGCTGGGTCCCCTAAAGTAGACTAGCACCTTCATAGTGCTGTAGGATTTAGCTTTATCTTTTTGCAGTACGTCTGTCTCCTCGGGAAGAGTACAAGTGAATGGCATCAGTCTGCACTACCAGCGCACGGGCCACGGTGATCACGCAGTCCTGTTGCTCCCTGGTGTACTAGGTGGGGAGCCATGAAGAATAATACAATGCTTTCAAATCTTAACTTACCTGATTCTGCCCTGTGACATGTCATGCTCTGCTTATGTTAATACAATAAATGCTTCAGATTGCTCTTGTTTACTTACATGCTGGGATAATATGGGATTTACTTTTCTTCCCTCCAGCTAACCGTAGACTGAATCCTATCATAATACTATAGGGTGGTTTGCTATTACTTGAATGCAATATCCGCGCAGTTACACTCTAAGGCTGCTTACACACCAAGACGTTACAGGCGCACGTTAGTGCGCCTGTAACGCTCCCCCAACGCACAGCAATGTAACACAAGTGGGCTGTTCACACAGCCCACGTTGCGTTACATGTAATGCTGCACGTTCGGTGCAAAGTGCAGCATGCTACGGCGTTGGAGCGGCTATAGCCGCGTTAGACTGTTTGCACATGCGCAGTGGGGGGCGGAGAGGAGGCGGGGAGAGCCAGCTACAGTAGCCGCGCACATGGCTACTTAATATTCACTGCACTGGCGGCAGCTGATTGGCCGGCGGGACCACGTGATGCGGAGTGTCTCGCTCCGCATCACGTGGTCCCGCTGGCCAATCAGCGCCACTCTGGGAGACATTATAGTAATCGAGCCGCCGAACGCGGCTCACTCTACCGTCGGCTTTTGCAGCACCATACGTTGTGTTAGGTGCACGTTATGCGACCTTAACGTGGCACCTAACACAACGTCTTGGTGTGCAAGAAGCCTAAAGGTTTGAGTTGATTCACTAAATGCCATTGAACAGCGGAGAACATAAACTGATCAGGAAATCTGGACTGGGTTTTTATTAAGGAAAAAGAATGTCACCTATTACGTGGCAAAATCTTGCAACCCTCATGTATCAGAATAAAGTGTGGTTCAAAATGGTAATATATTAATGGTTGTGTGGCTGCATTTATATGCGTATACATACAGTGGTTTTCAAAAGTATTTGGCCCTCTTGAAGTTTTCCACATTTTGTCATATTACTGCCACAAACATGAATCAATTTTATTGGAATTCTACGTGAAAGACCAATACAAAGTGGTGTACATGTGAGAAGTGGAATGAAAATCATGCATGATTCCAAAGATATTTTTTTTTACAAATAAAAAACTGCAAAGTGGGGTGTGCGTAAATAGAAAATAGAGTAAATAGAGTGCACCTGTGTGTAATCTAATGTCAGTACAAATACAGCTGCTCTGTGATGGCTTCAGAGGTCGACAAAATTCAGTTCTTGGACTTAGAAATGATGTGAGAGGGAAATTTAATGGGGACTAAAACCTATTTTAAAGACACTGATAGGAATGGGTATATATCAACTGATAGTTGCCACCACCCGGCATGGATTAGAGGGATACCAAGAGGGCAGTTTCTAAGGATGAAACGCAATTGCTCGAATGAAGATTACTATAGGCAAGCGGAGACCCTGAAAGGGAGGTTTGTGGAGAAGGGTTATGATGGGGGCCAGCTGGATGAGGAGATTGAGAGAGTAGGGATGTTGAATAGACAGACATTTCTGGAGGAAAAGCAGGTTGAAGATGATAAAGGTGAGTATGAACTGGCTTTCATCACAGGGTATAACACCCAGTATAAACAGCTCCAAAATATCATTAAACAGCATTGGGGGATTTTGGAGACAGACCTGACCCTCAGGAGTATAATCCCAACCCAACCGAAGTTTATTTATAGGAAAGCCCAAAATTTAAAACAGATCCTGGCACCCAGTTGTGTGGAGCCAAAAAAGGTCCCGCGAATGCAGGGATGGCAGACGGCAGGGTTTTTCCCATGTAGAGGGTGCCAGGCCTGTAGGGAAGCTAAGGGTGTTAAAACTGACAATGTGGTATCATTCAGTAACGGGAGGAGTTTTAGGATTCAGGAGTTCATTACCTGTAATGACAGGTTTGTCATATACCTTGCCTGGTGCAAATGCGGGTGGCAGTACATAGGCAGAACTACCCGTACACTTAAGGAGAGAATGGGGGAGCATGTTCGCAACATCAAAAAGGGATATCCAAATCACGGTGTCTCAGCCCATTTTGGGAGCCACCGTGATTGCAATCCTAAAGAATTATCCTTCTGTGGACTCCAAAAAATTATCCCGAACTGGAGGGGATGCAATAAAGTAAAGAGAGTGTCACAGGAGGAGACCCGGTGGATCCACAGGATGGGTACTTTGAGACCGGGTGGTCTTAATATAGACATTGACCTGGTATGTTTTCTGGGGGAGTAGGGGTGTGATGTGTGCGCATACATCCTAAAAAACCTGGAATACTATCAGTCTGGTGTGGCTAGCCATTATAGATGAGCTTGCTCTCCCATATGATGTATGGTGGGATATCTAAAGTAAATGGTAGAGGGGATATATGAGGGGGGATTGGGATGTATGGGTCTTTGGCAAAATCACTATACAAATGTAAATGGGTGTTCAATTATCTTTACTCTATATATATATATATATATATATATATATATATATATATATATATATATATATATATATATATATATATATATATATATATATATGTAAAAAATAGAGTAGGTAAGTTAGCATATATAATAGTAATTGCAACGTTTTTTGGGGATGAGGGATGAGAAAAAATTTACAGGTTAGTTGGGGAGATGGAGTGGAGATGAATGGACACGCATGGGTGCTGCAGTAGGTGTTAATATTGAGGAATTGTGCCAAAGGAAGGATTATGTATATAGACAGGGTGCTAATCAAACACATATATACTTTTATGTCTATGGTATTTTATTGAATGTAAGATGTATTGCTAATTGTAACCCCCACATGGCGGCAGACTCGCAGGCTGCATATACATGTAGTAATGTGTAATGGGAATGCATTGGAATTGGGATGCATTGCCATATGCAACCTTTAGATGGCGGTATTTTTTAGGTAGCCCTAGCACAGCTAGAGCGCATGCGTAGGAGAGGTACCTCGGAGTGTGCGCAGTAGGGCGGGTGCTGGTTAGAAATTCCCCACCACACGCATCGGGCTCCATGCCCCTGATGAGTCACTGAGTGACGAAATCGATCGGGCGGAGCCTGATGCGGAAGTGGGAATCCATGCGAGGGTGAGCAGAGGCGAGGAGGCGTGTGTGGCCTCCCAGCGTGTATTCCGTGCGCGCGGCGGAAACGAAGGGGGAACACTGACAGGAGCCTGCCAGCCTGGCCACCAAACGGGGGAGAGCCCGTGTAATCAAATTACTCAAACGCTGATTTTATCCAAGCTCATGTGAGTGCAATTGCTTTTTATAAATAAATAGTTTTTAACAGTATTACGCTATGGAGGTTTTTTCTTGCTGAGGTATTCATCATATGAAGATTATCCTCTATTACTGGTGGCGTGTGGAGACTATACTTGCTGGAGTGGTGGGGGACGACCCGGGAACGGTCCCAAGGCTCATATAGACCATTGGTTGGTCTAGGACAGGGGTGAGTGGCACACAAAGGGTGCTGGTGGAGGTGACCTGTATGAAATCGATAGAAGTACATTGGATGCTGCATTTTGGGAAATTGATGTGAAGAAACTGTTCCTATGCCTTATATGCTGATATTAGTTAGGAATATCATGTATTTTATGCTAGATAGATTTTAGGTCTCTTGAACTTGGACTTTAAACTGACTAGGTTAATCTAAGTCAATCTATGTTATGGTCTAGAAACAATTTTACCAGGGATTGCACCGGATGGTAAATGTATGTAGTGGTTTCCACAGTACTGAGTCTGGCCTCTTGCACTTGGTCTTTTGCACCTATTGGCATTTCTAGTTAAAGGTTTTTTTAAGATGTGTTTTCTCCCTTGAGGGTGAGTCAACCTTAACCAACTGAACACCGTGAGCGCTACCTCTTGTAGCATATATTGCCTAATGAGTGCTAATGACTAAATAGAGTGCACCTGTGTGTAATCTAATGTCAGTACAAATACAGCTGCTCTGTGATGGCTTCAGAGGTCGTCTAAGAGAATATTGGGAGCAACGACACCATGAAGTCCAAAGAGGCCCATGGTGACTCTGGAAGAGCTGCAGAGATCTACAGCTCAGGTGGGGGAATCTGTCCATAGGACAACTATTAGTCGTGCACTGCACAAAGTTGGCCTTTATGGAGGAGTGGCAAGAAGAAAGCCATTGTTAACAGAAAAGCATAAGAAGTCCCATTTGCAGTTTGCCACAAGCCATGTGGGGGACACAGCAAACATGTGGAAGGTGCTCTGGTCAGATGAGACCAAAATGGAACTTTTTGGCCAAAATGCAAAAAGTGTGGCGGAAAACTAAACTGCACATCACTATGAACACACCATCCCCACTGTCAAATATGGTGGTGGCAGCATCATACTCTTCTCAGGTGCTTCTCTTCAACAGGGACAGGGAAGCTGGTCAGAGTTGATGGGAAGATGGATGGAGTCAAATACAGGGCAATCTTGGAAGAAAACCTCTTGCAGTCTGTAAAAGACTTGAGACTGGGGCAGAGGTTCACCTTCCAGCAGGATAACGACCCTAAACATAAAGCCAGGGCAACAATGGAATGATTTAAAACAAAACACATCCATGTGGCTGAATGGTTAAGGGCTCTGCCTCTGACGCAGGAGACCAGGGTTCGAATCTCGGCTCTGCCTGTTCAGTAAGCCAGCACCTATTCAGTAGGAGACCTTTGGCAAGTCTCCCTAACACTGCTACTGCCTATAGAGTGCGCCCTAGTGGCTGCTGCTCTGGCGCTTTGAGTCCGCCAGGAGAAAAGCGCGATATAAATGTTATTTGTCTTGTCTCTTGTTTTGTCATGTGTTAGAATGGCCCAGTCAAAGTCCAGATCTAAATGCAATCGAGAATCTGTGGCAAGATCTGAAAACTGCTGTTCACAAACGCTGTCCATCTAATCTGACTGCGCTGGAGCTGTTTTGCAAAGAAGAATGGGCAAGGATTTCAGTCTCTAGATGTGCAAAGCTGGTAGAGACATACCCTAAAAGACTGGCAGCTGTAGCAAAAGTTTGTTCTACAAAGTATTGACTCAGGGAGCTGAATAATTACGCACACCCCACTTTGCATTTATTTTTTTTTAAATGTTTGGAATCATGTATGATTTTCGTTCCACTTCTCACGTGTACACCACTTTGTATTGGTCTTTCACATGGAATTCCAATAAAATTGATTCATGTTTGTGGCAGTAATGTGACAAAATGTGGAAAACTTCAAGGGGGCCTGAATACTTTTGCAAACCACTGTATACAGAACCAAAATTGGGGAAAAAAAGTTGTCTCTGTCCAAATATTTATGGACCTAAATGTATATTTCTATTGTGCTGGGAAGACAATATTCTGAGATTGCAAGGAGGAATAGTTGATGGACGGTAGAGGAAAATAGGGTCACATGCACCAGTACAGGTAACTATAGTAGCCACTGCCTGTGCCACTCTGCTTATAAGCAGGGGAGGACCTGTGATGCAGGGCTGTATTAATGGGCTACATCCCATGCAATAATTTGCCAACCCATGCAGTTTTTAAAAATCCAGTTCAGGGTTGTAGGATCATTTACATTCTCCAGTGTTCTCCACTGTCTTCAAAACTTCTTTGTGATTACTTCTGAGGAACTTCTCAGCACACGAGATAGCTGTGCTCTTCACTGCATATCTCCAATTGTAAATTACTATAATGACTATATACCAAAAATATCAATTTAGTCTTATTCTGGGCATACACGGGTTGATCCAGCGGCGGTTTAGCCGCCGGATCGATTCCCGCTCATCCCCGTTGGCGCTTCTTATCTTCCACTCAATTCGCCGCTATTGTCCGCCCGCGGGTATCGAGCGCGGAATCGATCCCCGCGGTGATCGGACTCGTCGGATATTATCAATCGAGCCTTCAGCGGCTCGATTGATAAGCTAGCGTCGAGCCGTGTATGCCCAGCATTAGTCTTCTCTGCTCACATTATAACCATATTTTATGCACAATGTAAACAGGATACATTCAAGTGTTATACTTAATTGTCTTAAAATGTAGGCCCTGATCAGTAATACAAAATATATATATATATATATATATATTTTTTTTTTCCTTTTAAAATAATACCAGTTGCCTGACTCTCCTGCTGATCCTGTCTCTAATACTTTTAGCCACAGCCCCTCAGCAAGCATGCGGATCAGCTGCTCTGACTGAAGTCAGGCTGGATTAGCTGCATGCTTGTTTCAGGTGTGTGATTTGGCCAAATAGATCAGCAGGACTGCTAAGCAATTGGTATTGTGTAAAAGGAAACAGACATATCCATCTCAATTTAGGTTCCCTTTAAGGAAAAGTGTATCCCCCCCCCCCTGAAAGAGATGTTCTGACCCAGTTTACTGCCATCATAGCGGTTGTGATCAAAGTCACTGAGATCCTTGTGCTTGCCTATTCTTCTTTCCACTAATCGCCTTCAAGAACTAAAGGTACCCATACATCAGATAATATATGGGCAGATTGACCAAGAGAAAGATCTCTCTCTGATGGAATCTGATAAGAGATTGATTTGTTGGCTGCCCGTACACCGCAGCCCGATTCACAATCGATTTCAGCATGAAACCTCTCTGGAATCGGCCTTGTGACTCTGCATCCACCACCCCCAGTGCAAACCCCCACCCCTCCATGTAAAATGTGCCCCGAGCAGTATACCGGTACTTTACCTGTCGTTGTCCATGGCTGGCTCCATCCTCCGTCCATATACACGCACCCCATGTGGTTGCCGGCGTAACGTGGGTGCATGTGTGACGATTTCAGCCAGAAATCGGTTGCATCGTCAATTTGGGCATGCTCTTGGCGGCACCGATTTTTATCAGATTATAATAATTTAAACGGATGCATACCCCCCCAACCGTCCCGTTTCCGTCGGGATTCTCCCGATTTGGGGGGCTCCCGCTATCCCGGGCCCCCCCTATTGAATCCCGACGGCTGGGCAGAATATGGAGGAGGAAAAAATGATCGAGGCTCCAGCCGCGGTAATGAGGGATACGGGAGCCGGCTTCAGTACTTCCTCCCTCCCTCCCTCTCTCTGAATGGCCCCCCTGATGTGTCCCCCCCCCCCCCTCCTTGTAATGTAGGCAGAGTGAGCGCAGCGGAGCAGCCAGCCGAGTCCTCTTACCGCTGATCCACTCGTACTGGCATCGGACCTCCATGTGCTTCCTGTTTACTATGACGTCACAGGAAGCACATGGAGCTCCGATGCCAGTACGAGTGGATCAGCGGTAAGAGGACTCGGCTGGCTGCTCCGCTGCGCTCACTCTGCCTACAAGGAGGAGGGGGGACACATCAGGGGGGCCATTCAGAAAGAGAGAGAGAGGGAGGGAGGGAGGAAGTACTGAAGCCGGCTCCCGTATCCCTCATTACCGTGGCTGGAGCCTCGATCATTTTTTTTCCGCCTCCAGGCAATCACCCCCCACCTAAAAGTGGCACCCTCCTCCCCACCCACGGGCATTCTCCCCCCCCCCACTGACAACCCCCCTACCCACTAACACCCTCCTCCCCACCAAGAGTGTACCCTGCCCATGGCCCTAGGCACCCTGGCCCCTGCACCCTTCCCCTGGCCCCTCCACTGTTCCCTAGGCACCCTGCACCCTTCCACAGGCACCATGCTCCTGGCCCCTGCACCCTGCCCTAGGCACCCTGCCCCTGGCCCCTCCACTGTTCACTAGGCACCCTGCACCCTTCCACAGGCACCATGCTCCTGGCCCCTGCACCCTGCCCCTGGACCCTTCCCTAGGCACCCTGCACCATTCCCCAGGCACCCTGCTCCTGGCCCCTGTCCCAGGCACCCAGTGCCTGCACCCAGTCCCTGCACCCTGCTCCAGGCACCCTGCCCCTGCACCCTTCCCCAGGCACCCTGCACCCTTCAGTGTTCTCCCCAGGCTCTTTTAGCCGGGTGCTCCACCCGGCTAGATTTGGTGACCACCCGGCTGTCATCGGCTCACCTCCTATGCTGTAAGCAGAGTTGCCCTGCATTTTCATCTCAACCCACCCGGCTACTTTTTCATGCCACCCGGCTACTATTTCATGCCACCCGGCTGGAAAAAAATTCTGGGGAGAACACTGCCCTTCCCCAGGCACCCTGCCCCTGGCCCGTGCACCCTTCCCCAGGCACCCTGCCCCTGAACTCTTCCCTAGGCACCCTGCACCCTTCCCCAGGCCCCTGCACTTTGCCCCAGGCACCCTGCCCCTGGCCCCTGCACCCTTCCCCAGGAACCCTGTGCACCCTTCCCCAGACACCCTGGCCCCTCTACCGTTCCCTAGGCACCCTTCCACAGGCACCATGCCCCAGGCACCCTGCCCCTGGCCCCTGCACCCTTCCCCAGGCACCCTGCACCCTTCCCAAGGCACCCTGCTCCTGGCCTCTGTCCCAGGCACCCAGTTACTGCACCCTGCTCCAGGCACCCTGCCCCAGGCACCCAGTCCCTGCATCCTGCCCCAGGCACACTGGCTCCTGCCCCAGGCACCCTGTCCCTGCACCCTGCCCCAAGCACCCAGTCCCTGCATCTTATCCTGCACCTGCACCCTTCCCCAGGCACCCTGCCCCAGCCACAACTAAAAAGACCAAGAGGAGGAAATAGTCTGGCACTATAGTTTAATATGCAGCAAAGTGACACAATACAGCTCTCCCATATCTTATCCCAGCCACAACTACCCTAACCAGCACTCTGCCCCAGCCTGAACTACCCTAAACAGCACCCTGTCCCTGCCCCAGCCACAACTGCCCTAACCACCAGCACCCTGTCCCTGCACCCTGCCCCAGCCTGAACTGCCCTAACCAGCACCCTGTCCCTGCACACTGCCCTAACCAGCACCCTGTCCCTGCACCCTGCCCCAGCCTGAACTGCCCTAACCAGCACCCTGTCCCTGCACACTGCCCTAACCAGCACCCTGTCCCTGCACCCATCCTGCACACTGCCCTAACCAGCACCCTGTCCCTGCACACTGCCCTAACCATCACCCTTTCCCTGCACACAGCCACCAGCCTGCACACTGCCTTAACCAGCACCCTGTCCCTGCACCCATCCTGCACACTGCCCTAACTTGCACTCAGCCAGCAATTGGGGGTCCGCTGTGGCTACCTAATATCTAAGGGCACATTTTTCTACCTAATCCTGATATCTATGGGCACATAGCTATCTCATTCTTTTATTTGGTGAATATGGCTGTTTAATTTATGTATCCAGGGTGGACTTGGCTACTAAATTGTTTTATCTTGAGGCATCTGTCTGTGTAATTTGTTTATTGTGAGGCACCTGGCTACTTAATTAATTTATCTGGATGACTGTTACAGCTTCATTTTTATTGGACAGCATGTAACTACTTGATGAATTATCTGATGGCATGAGACTGCTTGATGAATTATGTGATGGCATGGGACTACTTGATGAATTATCTGATGGCATGGGACTACTTGATGAATTATCTGATGGCATGGGACTACTTGATGAATTATCTGATGGCATGGGACTACTTGATGAATTATCTGATGGCATGGGACTACTTGATGAATTATCTGATGGCATGGGACTACTTGAATTATCTGATGGCATGGGACTACTTGAATTATCTGATGGCATGGGACTACTTGAATTATCTGATGGCATGGGACTACTTGAATTATCTGATGGCATGGGACTGCTAGATGAATTATCTGATGGCATGGGACTACTTGATGAATTATCTGATGGCATGGGACTACTTGATGAATTATCTGATGGCATGGGACTACTTGATGAATTATCTGATGGCATGGGACTACTTGATGAATTATCTGATGGCATGGGACTACTTGAATTATCTGATGGCATGTGACTGCTTGATGAATTATCTGATGGCATGTGACTGCTTGATGAATTATCTGATGGCATGGGACTACTTGAATTATCTGATGGCATGGGACTACTTGAATTATCTGATGGCATGAAACTTCTTGATGAATTATCTGATGGCATGCGCCGTATTACCCAGATATGCCTCTGTGTCACCTTCCTCTCTGCCCATTGACACCCTCCTCCTTCCCACTGACACCCTCCTCCTTCCCACTGACACCCTCCTCCTTCCCACTGACACCCTCCTCCTTCCCACTGACACCCTCCTCCTTCCCACTGACACCCTCCTCCTTCCCACTGACACCCTCCTCCTTCCCACTGACACCCTCCTCCTACTCACTGACACCCTCCTCCTACCCACTGGCACCCTCCTCCCCCACCCACTAGCACCCTCCTTTTCCACCCAGTGTCACCCTCTCTCACCCACTGGCACTTTCCCCCGCACACTCACTCCCATTGTCACCCTCTTGCAAAAGCAGGGGTGTGGCTTAAGGCCGCACAGGGGGCGTGGCTTAAGTGTCCCTCTTTCACATCTTCAAAAGTTGGGAGGTATGCGGATGGTCAATCGGCCGCCAAGTCGCCTGATGTATGGCCACCTTTATTGTTCACTTGCTGGCTAATATATTCTACTCACACAAGCAATAGAACACAGCAGTACATGCATCCAGCTACATTTGAAATTGGTCAGCAGGTGCTCGTCAGCCAATCAGGATGCACTGTCATACACCCTTTACCTGCCATACCACATCTAGCAGCCATTAGCATTCAGGTGGGAGGCTTCAGTTGGACGCCATCGCAAGATTGCGTCGCTAGCAGGACCGCCCTGTGCAGGCATCCCTCACACAGGGGTCCCTCCCTAACCGCTCACCTGTCCGCCATGTCCTAGAGCTGAAAGAAAATGTTTTAAAACACACGATTGGTTCACACGATGGCCAGGGGCCCCGGACCTCTCTCACTGGCCGGGGCCCCAAGGCCAACACGTGATACCTAGAGGGGAGTGCAGGTGGGCCTGGACCTCTAACACCCAGGCTCTGGACCTCTCACATCCAGAAAACCCACCAACACTGCCTCCATACTGAATGCTAAATTCAAGGGTGTATGACAGTGCATCCTGATTGGCTGACGAGCACCTGCTGACCAATTTCAAATGTAGCTGGATGCATGTACTGCTGTGTTCTATTGCTTGTGTGTGTTGAATTTAGTATTCAGTATGGAGGCAGTGTTGGTGGGTTTTCTGGATGTGAGAGGTCCAGGCCCACCTGCACTCCCCTCCAGGTATCACGTGTTGGCCTTGGGGCCCCGGCCAGTGAGAGAGGTCCGGGGCCCCTGGCCATCGTGTGAACCAATCGTGTGTTTTTAATATATTCTACTCCTTGATAGGTGCCATTGTAATAAGCAATGTTTTTTACTCCACTTGTCAATAGATATAGTGACTGATCCATGTGTTTGTGCTAAGTGCTTTGATGTTTTTTTATGTTGTAGGATGTGGTCAGACAGACTTTGGCCCCCAGATGAAACAACTTAATAAAGACAAGTTTACAGTTGTTGCCTGGGACCCTCGAGGATATGGGCTCTCCATACCACCACATCGAGACTATCCTATAGACTTTTTTGAGAGGGATGCAAAAGATGCTGTGCAATTGATGCAGGTAAATCAAGGATAAAACTCTCGAATGTACCCCTAAGTATAGACACAATTTATCTTTGTCTAGTTTGAGGCTTTTGCTGTTTATTGATCTTCAATAAAGGTGCGTTTTAAGTTATTGTGTTGATATTTTGATTGTGGATCTGACTTTAACTATATTCCAGAAATATTTAGTAATTACAAAGGTAAAAATATGATGCAAGTTCCACTTTCCTTGCAAAAGTCTAGTTTGGCTCTGCACCTTCCACAATTCAAGCTTCTCTGTTTTACCTTTTAATAATTTGAATGTATTTAATATGATTCCTGTTGTCACTGATTACGAAGGAAGCTCAAGATGTTACTACCATTCAACGCCCTATGTTTCTGGAGCCAGTAACATTCTGACAAGCTGTTTTCAATGAATGTAACCTAGATTATGGTTTCTGTATTATGTACACAGCTCCTACTGACAGGTTTGTGGCATGTTTGCTTTACATTAGTCTCTTTATGGCCGTTTTTAATTGACAGTAGGTCATGGAAGGTCAAAAAGTCACAAGGGCCTTCAGGCAGTAACTACATATAATGTAGATGAGTGCAGTGGACATGGTGTCCTACTGAGTGTGCTGTCAATACTGCAGTAGCTGGAAGGGTTTTCGCATACAGATGTGAACAAATTTGTTAGTACCCCTCCACAGCAGACCCAGAATCTAAAATAGCTTGGAAGGTACAAGAGTAATTGGCAGCTATTAATTGATTTGTTTGTAACAAAATCTGCTTCAGATATATGATTCAATATATTTTTTATAATGTAAACCCAAACGAAAAGTGAATGGACAAAAATGATGAAATCCTTAACTTTTTTTTAAGGTGGAAGTTAATTGGGTCTAGTCATGAAGAATATTTCTGAAATAGCCTATCTTTGTGCTGTTTCATGCTTATGGCAGACAGATCTGGCACTCATATGAAAGTATTAACAATATTTCTCTGCTAAGAACTGTGAAAATGCAGCATCAATTATTGCCCCACAGTGAGAGACTGTGAATCTTAAAACACTCAGCTATTCCCTAACCCTGCCTATGACATTGATTAAACCACACCTTTTATAAGGAGTGGCTGGAACACATCTACTGAGCTATGCAACAGTGCCTTTACATGTTTTTCCTGCAGTAACATGGATCAGAATATGTTTCCAGTTTATTACACAGATTATTTCACATATAACAAAGTACATTTTTCAGTATGAGAAATTCATATTCTGGCTATAGGCTCAATATCATGAACATGCACCTGTCAATCTACCTGACTGCTCTTAAAAAGACAGTAATGTTTTATCATTCTCCTACTGAACATGTTGATGTGTAAATGTATTGCAGGCACTGGAATTCCAGAAATTCTCATTGCTGGGTTGGAGTGATGGCGGGATAACTGCACTTATTGCAGCTGGGACTTACCCTTCCCTGATCAATAAACTTGTCATCTGGGGAGCCAATGCTTATGTAACTGAAGAAGATCTACAGATGTATGATGGTAAGACTGATTATGATCACTATCATTAGTAGACAACCCCATTTATTTTCTTTACGTCTGTGTGAGATGCTGTCCTCCTGATAATATCAGCTTTGTGCATAGATCAGAGTGATTTCAATACATTTTAGCCAACCCTGCTTTACTTAAAGCGAATCCGAGATGAAAAACTAACTATAACAAGTAACTTATATAAATTATATATTTTATCTAAAGTTTAGATAGTTTACACATCATATCTAGCTGCAAACAGCTTCAACGGTTTATGATTATTTATTCCTGTGATACAATGAGGGCAGCCATGGTCGGTTTGTCACATTGTCACAGGCTGAGGGCTGGAGATGCTATCAGCTTGCCTGTGTGTAAATTCAGTCCCATCTCCTCCTCCCTCCTCCCCTCTGCCTCTGAAATCTCTGGCTAGTAACCTCCTCCTCCTGCCCAGACTGAGCTCCCATAAGCCCTTGCTACAGTGCCAAGGCACTGTGAAAAAGCTGTGGGCGAGGCTTGTTTAGTTTACAGGGAATTAGAGTTTTAAAACAAAACAGAAAAAGTATTTGGCTTGAGGAATGCCCTATAAACTATATGAAAGGAACACAATTATGCAAAGAGTAAACGTTTATCTCGGATCCACTTTAAGGCCAGGAACCCACTACAAAATGCTATCGCTAATCGCAATCGCTAGCGTTTTGTATGAGCAGTTTGTAAGCGATTCTATCAGCGTTTTAGGGAGCGATTTTAAAAAGTGTATCAATTTGCCAGCGGTTGTGTAGCGATTAGCGTTTTAAAGTCTGATTGGTCCTTTCTATTAATTTTAATTTTGTTACAGTGTGCAGTAACTTCAAAATGCTAGCAAAATCGCTCCGTGCAAGTTTTGATGAGCGATTACGCCAGCGATTATATACTTTATATTGAAGCGCAAAAGCTAACAAAATGCTGCATGTCCTGCAGTTGCGATTTTGCTAATCGCAATCGCTTCTGTGGAATTTGCACCATCCATTTACATTGGCAGAGCGTTTAGGGAAATCGCTAGCGATTTCTCACACTACCAAAACATTTAAAAAATCGCTCTAGTGGGTTCCAGCCCTAAGACTCTTGTTTGAATTAATTATTATTATTATTATTATTTAGTATTTATATAGCGCTGACATATTACGCATCGCTGTACAGTGTGTATATATATATATATATATATATATATATATATATATATATATATATATATATATATATATATATATATATATATATATATATCTTGTCACTAACTGTCCCTCAAAGGAGCTCACAATCTAATCCCTACCATTGCCATATGTCTATATTATGTAGTGTAAGTACTGTAGTCTAGGGCCAATTTTTTAGGGGGAGCCAATTAACTTATCCGTATGTTTTTGGAATGTGGGAGGAAACCGGAGTGCCCGGAGGAAACCCACACAGACACGGAGAGAACATACAAACTCTTTGCAGATAGTGCCCTAGCTGGGATTCGAACCAGGGACCCAGCGCTGCAAGGCGAGAGAGCTAACCACTATGCCACCGTGCTGCCCACTGCCCAATTAATTATGTCAGAAGACGTATTTTATCTTTTTTTTTTTTTTTTTTTTTTTTATTTCACAAGGGGGCTTAAATTGCTTCTAATACATTTAATGTACTAAACATGAAAAGTAAATTGCTAGTGATGGTGGAGGGAAGTAGGTTGCATGTGTGCAATGAAGAGGGAGGAAGCAAGTGAATTTAGCTCCAGGAGGCTCAAGCTAACAACTTGCATAAAAGGGGCAACAAGTAGCTGAACAGCACAGAAACGAAAGCACCTCCATTAGTATATAGTTGTGCATATCACGAAAACGAAATCAAGTGACACAGCTACTGATATGTTAGAAATAGACCGTGCAGCTCTACATTGCCCTCCCAAAGTGGTGCAGAATCTCTGGCCTGCTCCCTTAAAGGGGCACTATGGCGAAAAATTGTAAAATTTAAAATATGTGCAAACAGACAAATAAGAAGTAAGTTTTTTTTTTCCAGAGTAAAATGAGCCATAAATGACTTTACTCCTATGTTGCTGTCACTTACAGTAAGTAGTAGCAATCTGACAGAACCAACAGGTTTTGGATTAGTCCATCTCTTCATAGGGGATTCTCAGCAAGGCCTTTATTCTTTATAAAGACATTCCCTAAAAAGGATTTAAACAATGATGCTGGCCAGCTTCCCTGCTTGCTACACAGTTTTTTGGCAGTTGGACATAGCAACTGCCACTCACTAAGTGCTTTTAAATAATAAATCCCTGAGAATCCCCCCCCCCCCTTCTGTCAGATTTCTACTACCTACTGTAAGTGACAGCAACATAGGAGAAAAGTAATTTATTGCTTATTTTATTCTGGAAAAAACGTACTTCTTATTTGTCTATGTTTGCGCATATTTTAAATTTCACAATTTTTCGCCATAGTGCTCCTTTAACTACAACACCAATCTGGGGCCTGACTGGTCTCGTAGTCCCAATGGAGCAGAGGCCTCGCCCAAAAACACCTCTGAAGACAGCCTGGAGCACATGTATACTAAATTGCCAAACATAATTATGCAGATTAGAGAGCACTCTTGCACAGGAGATTGGAATATTGGAAAGTCAAACCAACCTGCTCGAAACAAAACATGACCAATTTCTTCTCATACACGGAGACCCTGTATGATTTTTTGCCAAAGAGCTATACCGACTGAAATGATTGGAAACAATAGAAGTAGATTCCCTAATGTTTTAATGACTTTGATACATCAGGCCAACCTTGCTAACTCTAAGATCTCATGGATGCAATTTTGGTAATTGGGTATTTTCTTTAAACTCAGAAGGTGCCCATTAACGGTACAATATTTTCCTCAAATGCGATAATTCAGTCAGATTTGTGGGATTGTAAGTAAACAGAAGGTAATTATTGATCCCATAAGTGGGACGATTATGGCACTTTCTCTCATTGGATATGATTGTAAAATCCAACATTCTGATCAACCAAATGCTGTATTCTAATCTACCATAGATTCATTTCATCCATAGATTTTGCTTATATAGTGTAACGATCGGTGTCAGCACACAGAGAGAATCTGATTATTGGTGATCTGCAGTATCACCAAGAATACAGATATATACCGGATTATGGATGATCTGCAGAATCGCCAATAATACAGATATATTACTAACCTCTGGACACCTGTATATATAGTGAGTGTTTGGTGCAACAGTAATGACTTTGAGTAAACCACCTGATGAGCAGGTGGTCCTTGGCAGTATGGGCAATACTGCTCTTTTTGAGAAGCACGAGAACCTTCCAGCAGCCTGAGACCTTCCAAGGGGTGGAGTCTCAGGCTGAAGGTAGGAAGGGCCAGTGAGTGAGTGACACCTGACAGTTGTAGGCAAACAGCTGCAACAGTTGTAGGCAAAAAGGCAATGGTACAAACATGACCCCCTCAGGCTTCCCCTCTGGAACATCTTGTTGGAATGGACTTAAAGTGACAGTCCAGTCTTTCCAAGTCTCAGTGGCTGCCAGGACCATTTTCTGAGGGACAATGGTCTCTGGGTCTGAGGGCTGTGCTATCTCGGGCTCAAAACACCTGGATAAGGCACCAGCCTTGTTGTTCTTACTACCAGGGGTATACCTGATTACAAATCTGAATCTTGAGAAAAATAACGACCACCGGGCCTGTCAGGGGCTAAGTCTCTTAGCGCCCTCAATGTACTCCAAATTCTTGTGGTCAGTGTAAACAGTAATGGTATGTTCTGCCCCTTCTAGCCAATGTCGCCATTCCTCAAAGGCCAATTTGATGGCTAAAAGTTCCCTATTGCCTATATCGTAGTTTTTCTCTGCGGGTGAAACCCTACGGGAGAAATGGGCACAAGGATGCAGTTTTCCCTGCAAACCGGAACGCTGAGACAGCACAGCCCCTACCCCCTACCTCTGAGGCATCTACCTCCACAATAAAGGGAAAGGTGACGTCAACATGTCTCAGTATGGGTGCAGAACAGAACAATTTCTTCAGAGTGGAGAAAGCAGCATGGGCCTCAGTGTTCTCCCCAGGCTCTTTTAGCCGGGTTCTCCACCCGGCTAGTTTTGGTGAGCACCCGGCTATTATCGGCTCACCACCTCCTATGCTGTAAGCATAGTTGCTCACAGAAGCACCGGCCCTGCATTCTCTCATCTCGCCCCACCCGGCTACTGTTTCATGCCACCCGGCTGGAAAAAAATTCTGGGGAGAACACTGGGCCTCTGGGGACCAGTGGTGAATATCTGCCCCTTTCTTGGTGAGACTGGTGAGAGGTGAAATCACCATAGAGTACCCCTTTATGAACCTCCTGTAGTAGTTGGTAAACCCCAGGAATCTCTGGAGAGCTTTCAGTCCTACAGGTTGGGGCCACTCCAAGACAGCTGAAACCTTTCCAGGGTCCATTGAGAGGCCAGAGGTCGAGATTATGTACCCCAGAAAGGCGACAGAGGTCACTTAGAAAATGCACTTTTCCAACTTGGCAGACAGCATATTTTGTCTTAACTTCCGCAACACAAACCCAACATGTTTCCTGTGTTCTGAGAGGTTGGATGAGAAAATTAGTATGTCGTCTAAAATACCTCTCTGAAGACCTCGTTAATCAGCTCTTGGAAGACGGCCGGGGCGTTACACAACCCGAAGGGCATCACTAGGTACTCGTAATGCCCGTCGGGTGTGTTAAAGGCCGTCTTCCATTCATCACCGTCCCTGATACGCACAAGGTTGTATGCACCCCTTAAATCCAGCTTCGAGAAAATCTTAGCATTGGTGACTTGGGTTAACAAATCGTCTATTAAGGGCAGAGGATAACGATTTTTTTACTGTAATTTTATTTAAGCCCCGATAATCAATGCATGGACGGAGGCTTCCATCCTGCCCCTGCTGGTGACCAAGAGGGACGAATAAAGCCTTTAGCTAAATTTTCTCGGATGTATTCTTGCATAGCTAATTTCTCTGGCCCAGATAAATTATAGAGAGGACCTCTAGGGGGCATACAACCAGACCTGAGATCAATGGGACAATCAAAAGGACGATGCGGAGGAAGTTTATCTGCTGACTTGGGACAAAACACGTCCGCAAATTCTGAATACTGGTCTTGCAACCCCTCCATGTGAATCTTGGTTTTACCCAATGTTACCTTCGCTAGACAATGATGATAACAATGGGTATACCAGCTCGTTAGCTGACCGGAAGCCCAACTGATCTGAGGAGAGTGAAGTTGTAACCAGGGCATACCAAGAATGTTTGTGGAGGTTGTCATCCGCAAGACCAGAAACTGTAGATTCTCTCTATGTAACACCCCCACCGTAACCCTTAACTCTGGGGTCTGAGACAGAGGGTGTTTACTCTGCAGCGGGGAGTCATCCACTGCAGTGACAAGAATCTTTTGCTTCAACGGGGAAATAGGAATCCCCAATTTCTTAGCAAATTCGTAATCCATAAAATTAGCTGCTGAGCCAGAGTCAATGAAGGCCTCAGTGGTCTCTGTCTGATCCTTCCAAGATATAGTACAAGGGAGGAGCAAACGTTTATCACCTAGAGGTAATGACTGCGTGCCTAGGGTATTACCTCCGACTACACCTAGGCGGCAGCGTTTCCCGACTTCTTGGGACAATTCTGTACTTTATGACCCTCCTCTGCACAATATAGACAGAGCTGCTCTGTTTCTCTGCGCCTCTGCTCCACCCGGGACAATCTCGACCGACCCAATCTGCATTGGTTCTGGTGGAGGCGAATCGGGTGGGGATGAAACAGATGGAGGCGCGGCGTAGGAAACATATCTCACATTATTTCTACTCCGAGTCTGTCTTTGATAACGTAGGTGATGATCAACTCTGACTGCTAACGAAATGGCCTCATCAATAGACTTCGGCTCAGGATGACCCAACATTAGATCAGAGACCACGTCTGACAACCCTGACAAAAAAACAGTCTAGAAGTGTGAATGAGTTCTATCTAGCTGAAACTGCCCATTTCCTGAACTCCGCTGCATAATTCTTCACCGGACCCTTGCCCTGCCGTAGTGTCTTGAGCTTCCGCTCAGCGGTAGAGGCAATGTCCGGATCATCATAAATTTATAGCCATAGCTTTAAAAAATTCCTCCACTGAGGTTAGGGCCTCATGCCCTGTCTGAAGACTATATGCCCAGGTCTGGGAATCCCCTGACAACAGAGTTTTAATGAATGTAATTCTCTGTGCCACGGTTCCTGATGAATTAGGTCTTAACTCAAAGTATGACAACACTCTATTTCTAAAATTCTGAAAGTCAGATCTGTGACTAGAAAACCTTTCGGGTACAGGCATACGTATGTCTGTGCTAGGAGGAGATCGCACTGTATTCACAGCCGTCTGAAAGACTCTTACAGTCCCAGACAAAGCGTTGATCTGGGTCTGGTGACTGTCCAGCACTCGGGTGTAATTCTCCACTGAAGTGGTGAGTGCATCAAGACGGCTGTTGAGTGCGTCTATTTGGTTTTGGTCTGCCGTTCTGTAACGATCGGTGTCAGCACACAGAGAGAATCTGATTATTGGTGATCTGCAGTATCACCAAGAATACAGATATATAGCTGATTATGGATGATCTGCAGAATCACCAATAATACAGATATATTACTAACCTCTGGACACCTGTGTATATATAGTGAGTGTTTGGTGCAACAGTAATGACTTTGAGTAAACCACCTGATGAGCAGGTGGTCCTTGGCAGTATGGGCAATACTGCTCTTTTTGAGAAGCACGAGAACCTTCCAGCAGCCTGAGACCTTCCAAGGGGTGGAGTCTCAGGCTGAAGGTAGGAAGGGCCAGTGAGTGAGTGACACCTGAAGGCGGATGTCACTAGCTGGTCTGGAGACTATCTCTTAAAGGAGAGAGATAGCTCTCGAGGTCGGGCAAGCCAGGTCGGCAACACACGGACAGACAAAGTACAAAGACAGAAGGCTGATTCGGTATCCAAGACGGGCAGGGTTGGCAACGGATAATCAGATGTGCGTGGTACCGAATCAGAGAGCGGAGGGATAGTCAGGAAAGCAATAGGTCATAACAGATATCAAACAATGCCTAGTCTTGGGTGTGAGGTCCGTGGTCTCTACACCCTGGAACTAGTCTGAAGTATAACACAATAATAACACAGTAGTAATCTGGCTCAGTGTGAATTCCCAGGTCCTCCTGGTTCAAACACACTGTTGGATCTGACTAAGGTCTGAGTGCTTCCACGTAGTGTTCGCAACGGCAGACAACTTAAGACTGGCCAGCAGTAACTATATATAGAGCAGCGCTCTCTGGCGCCACCCCTAAGTGATAGACCAATAGTCACTTGCTCTGAGGTCAGCTGACCAGCCTGGTTAGCTGATCCCCCCCCCCCCCCCCCCCCCCCCCGGCTGTCCTAAAAGTTCTGCCCTTTAGCGCGCGTGCGTGCGTATTCCTGAATCTGTGTGAACTAACAGACCCAGCCACACCAGACGCATGCTGCTGCGTGCAACCCGCCGCGCTGGACGCGGAACCAGCCGCCTTGCTATCAGTACACGCGGCGGCTTTTCCGCGTTCTCTCACAGTACCAGACGCATGCTTCTGAGTGCAAACCGCCGCACTAGACGCGGAATCAGCCGCCTTGCTGTCAGCACACGCGGCGGCTTTTCCGCGTTCTCTCACGCATAGTGCATGGTTTTCTGTACAATTTGATTGTGGAAGAGATTGTACTGTTAGGCCTCTTTCACACCAAGACATTGCGTTTTAGGGAACGTTAAGGTCGCATAATGTGCCCCTAACGCAACGCCTGGTGGTGTTGAAGGAGGTCGCCAGAGTGAGCCGCGTTATGCAGCTCTTGGTGCGCAGTATAGACTGAGGAGACCACGTGATCGGACCACTCCGCATCACGTGGTCCCACCAGCCAATAAGCGGCCGCTCCGGGAAGAAAACACTGCAGTGCAGTGAATATTAGCGGACTCGCCCCTCCTCCTCTCCTGCACAAAAATATAAAAAAAAAATGACTGAGCATGTGCAAACAGACTAACGCGGCTAAAGCCGCATATAACGCACAGCATGCTGCACTTTCCTATTACGTCCAGCGTTACACTGTAATGCAATGTGGGCACTGTGGACAGCCCATTGATTTTTCATTACTGTGAGTTGGGCTGAGTTACAGGCTGCTCTAACGTGAGCCTGTAACGTCCCACTCTGAAAGCAGCCTTAATGGACACCTTTAGAAGTAGTCCCTAGTAGAACTAGGACAAAAATGATACAGTTCTAACTTGCTGTTATAAGTACACAAACCACTTTCAGCAGGTTGTGTCAAGTCCTACAATGCCAAATGAAGCTTTAGCTGAAGAAAACAAAGCAGCTGTTCATTTTTCTACAGGAACTGGCCTATTGTAAATTTGAACCTGTGTGATTTTAGCCTGTTGTCTTATATGAACTTTTTTTTCTGGAGCCATGTATACTTTAAGTACACTAATATTTAAGCATACTTTAAAGAAGTCTTCTTCTTTACCCGAGAATAGATTTTTTTTTTTCTTTTTATTTCAATAATTTGGATTGAGAACTGAGATAAAACATAGCAGATAGTTTAGCAATGTAGTACACAGTTCTATCACTGTAGCCAAACATAAGACCAACAAGTACACCACATAATGGTGGGATGGTAACATAGTTCCACAGGGATACAGAAATATTTCTGCTCATAACAATTCTGTAAACTCAACTTATACTCCCCAGCTCCTTACTTACCTAGCTCCTGCCTAAGCCCACCCACCCCTCATTCCCTCTCCTGGCAACTCATTCTCCAGAATAAAACCTTCTATAGGAAATAGAAACCCAGCATCAGTACTATTGAACTAAGGCACTGCAACGGATTGGATGGATCAGAAAAAAAGACCATAGGTAGTCACTAGTGGCCCCAAAAATGCTTCCCATTCCTCAGACTCTGTGTACATGTCATAGTATCTAGGAATTTTCATTAGTCAGATGTCTACTATATGAGACTCCTGAACGATCCATCTGTTTCAGCCAGTCTTACAATAAAGGAATATTTTCACTCTTCCTAATTCTAGAAGTGGACAAACGAGCTGCACCAAAGAATTTCCGTAAGAGTGATTTCTTAATAGTCATTAGAATTACAGAATGTATTCCTTTTTTTGATACCTCAGTTGTTGGGAAAATTAGCCTGGCAGCAAATGCAGAAATGAGGTCATCTTTCTATTATTCATCAGAAATAAGTTTTTGTTTTCTGCAGGCATCATATTGTCAAATATCTTATCGAGATATCTGCCTTAAATGATTACTACTTGAAGGGCCAGCCTAAAAGTCATCATAATCAAGCTTTGCCAGTAGTGGGCACAAAGCTCACTATAAACAGAATTTGTATAGGTTAACAGGTTTACAGCTGGAAAAAAATATGCAAATAGGAAAATATGTGATACTGTACATGAAACAGTAATAACACATAAGGGGAAAGAGACCTGTCCAGATGATGGGTAGGATAGGGGGAATATCAGTGAAGCAGGCATAAAAGCAGTGCAGAGATAATTTACATTCAAGAAAAATTGGTTAATGTTGTGCACAAGTTCCTAAAAGACTCACCTCAAGAAAACCCGTTCACCTCAAGAAAACCCGAAGGAAGGCAGGTTGAAAAATACAAAACATATAAAATTTAGGAACAACTGCCACTCTTCAGAACTTTATGTCAAAAATAATTTTATTGGTCGAAAAATATAACAAACACCCCTCTAAAAAACCCAAAGCGCTAAAAATAACAAGGACATGGGCATCCATAAACAGGAGTACTCCTGGTACATGCAATCTGACACTCAATCCACATACACTACAGATTTAGATCGGCCGATCTGTTATACTGCATGTGCCTGTGATTTGCTGAATTGGAACAGGAATATCTTTCCACATCAAACTCAGGACAATCCTGATATTAACAGATCTATTTCTGCTCTAAAGCATATCACCAGTCCTGGATGGATTCATGTGCATATGAACAGTTTTTGCTCCATACAAGCCCTCCGGCAACAAGTAGCTCCGCAGTCAGCACTCAGTGCATAAATCAATCCAGTGTAACTAGATCTTTTAGGGCAGTTGCCCCCTCATAACATAGATAAATCAGGTTACCTTCTCCGCTTGGAAAGCGCTCCTCTCCAACAATCAACTCACCGCGGCGTCCCGCGGGTCACAGGTACCTGCGAATAGATGGCTGTGTCTGCAGCGCCCAGTCAGGGCAAACAGCTTAAAACTTGCTAATAAGATAATTTACATTGTAAGACACTCGGGGCCATATGCAATTCTCTTTTTCACCTGAGTTTTCACCTAGGAGATAATTTTTAATCTTCGATTTTTAAATAACTTTCCAGCACTTTTCAACTATAAAAGTACCAAAAAGTAGGTGAAAAGGTACTAACAAAATTATTTTGAGTATTTTCTTGGTTTCTGGTGGCTTAAAATGCATTTTATTGACAAGTTTAAAAATATCACCTAGGAAAAAACTCAGGTGAAAAGGTGAATTGCATATGGGCTTCAGAGTATTATGCAGTTACCAAACTTGCCATCGTTAAGTGCCAGCGACTGGTAAAATCAGGTGGTTTCTAAATCGTGTGATTCTGCTGTATCTGCACTGCCAGGTGAAATTCGACTCTCCTGGCTGTGCGGAAAAGAATGATTTCATCTTTGAGTTCTTCTCACCCAGTTCCATTGCCAGTCTCCAGTGTGAGGGGAGATTTATAAAATCTTTTCACAAAGACATCCCATTGGTCCATGCATAGACCAATAGAAAACCCAGGTGGCAAATTCAGATGTTTTGCCGGATTTCCTAGAATAGCCAAAACTACACTACAGCGACCTCAGAAATTGAGTATCAGGTAATATGCAAACTCTAGCTTTTAATATTGGAGTAACTGTTTGAGTTGCCATATGGAATTCAAGTTCTTAATATCCCAATAAAACTCTAGCAAAGGGGCTTTGCTATTAATAGCTAAAGTCCAATCCTTTGACTGCGGGAGTGATGGAGGATCCATGTTCTGACTGAGGATCCAATTCCAAGTGTGAATTATTAGCTTGTCTTTTATTACAGACTTAAAGCTGTCAGTCATATTCAGTAATATTTGTCCTGGAGATGAGGCATATCTGAAGCCAATGATTATATTAATATGTATAAATATATCCCTTAATACAGGGATAATTGTAAATTCACTTTACAATGTGATAGTCTTAACTTCCACCAGTCTGTAGCAGGATATCAAATTTGTTTGTCTTCTGCTCTGATGCACATTATAAAGCACAGGCAGTGTTTATACGGTTAGGAGGCTTGGACTTCCAGGCATAAAGCATGTATAATATGCTAAAGGAATCATAAGAGAAGTTTTCAGCAACTCACCTGATGTAACTTGTAGAAATACAGGATGGCAAGTACATCTAAACTCCTTTATTTTCCTCATTGCTTGTAGCCACAGCTTACTTTCCACTGAAAATACATAGCCTGTGATGTGATGCAATATGCCCTGACAAATGCATTAACTTACCTTGTTATCCTTTCAGCTGTAAAAGATGTGGCAAACTGGAGTCCTAAGATGAGACAACCAATAGAAGATTTATACGGAAAGGAATATTTTGCCAAAACCTTCTCGGGTTGGGTTGAAGCTATGAATCAGTTTTATAAGAAAAACGATGGTAATAATGTTTAATAACATTTCTTCTTATTTTAAGGTTATTTAGCACTGCGGTATAGCTCTCAAGTTCTGAAGGACTGCAGTTTATATGTTTCATGGTGAAGCCTTCTCTGTGAAAGGTGCCATTATCCCGATGTGAGAGGTGGTGGAGCCACTTGTGTGGTGTAATTGAGGCCGCTCTCTTCCAGTGTAGTAAATGGTGTTCCGACAGTAGGTGAAAACTATATGGCTGTATTAAATAGCTTAGCGTTAGAAACAGGTGAAGAATCCACCTTCCATGCTAATTTCTGTTTGTCATGAAACAAATGTGCAGGCACTAATACAGGGGTCTCAAACTCGCGGCCCGTGGGCCATTTGCGGCCCTCGATACAATATTTTGTGGCCCTTGCCGGCAAAAGCTTCCTTATAGTTCGCTTCAGTGCTCCCTAGTAATCCGCTGCATAACCGCCGCTAAACGAGGGCTGCAGAGCCCCCAAATCGCCCGGGGGGCAATCCGCCTCCATTTCCTGGAAGGGGCAGAGCTTTCAGCTGTAGCTCTGCCCCTCCTGACGTCAATCGCCGCATGGATCGCCGCCTCTCCCCGCCCCTCTCTGTGAAGGAAGAGTGAGAGGGGCGGGCAGAGGCGGCGATGCGCCGCGATTGTGAAATTCCTTATGCGGCCCAGCCTCATCCTGACTTTGCCTCCTTCGGCCCCCCAGGTAAATTGAGTTTGAGACCCCTGCACTAATAGGAATTAAGGCCTCTTTTCCACGGACTGTTGAAAGGCAGTGAAATGTCTCTCAAACTCTCACAACTGCTCACTGCTGTCGGCTTACTGCTTGCTAAGAACACAGTTCAACTGCCAGTGGAAAAGAGGCCTTAAAGGGAACAAGAGCTAAAATAAAGAAAATATTCTATACATACCTGGGGCTTCCTCCAGCCCCATACGCGCTGATCGATCCCACACCGATGGGGGCAGCATGCGCCCCGGCATATGCGTGCTTGCATCTGGGTCTCTGGGAGCGACAGGATGTCTGCCTAAGTCCAGCTTTCGGGGCGCATGTCGCCCTCTGCCTAAGGCCTCTTTTCCACGGACTGTTGAACAGTGTGCTCAGCAAGCAGTTGCCAAGCAGCAGTTGCCAGGCAGCAGTGAGCAGTTGCCAGGCAGCAACAAGTAGTTGCCAGGCAGCAGTGGGCAGTTGAGAGAGTTTGAGAGGCATTTCAATGCCTATCAACAGTCCGTGGAAAAGAGGCCTTAGTGTAGTAGACCACTGTCCTCATACTCCAGTTGGGAGACTAAGACCTCTTTTCCATGAACTGTTGAGCTGTGTGCTCAGAAAGCAGTTGCCACGCAGCAACAAGCAGTTACCAGGCAGCAGTGAGCAGTTGTGAGAGCTCAAGAGGCATTTCACTGTCTGCCAACAGTTCGTGGAAAAGAGGCCTAAGTGATAGTTTCATGTATCCATAGAGATGAATGGAGCATCTGATTTATGTAAGAAATCCTGTTGTAGTTTATAAGCAGCAGAAAGCAATGAGGATCCACTGTAAGGTGCAATACAAAAATAGTGAAGGAGAACGGAAGGAGTCTGGCACTGTAGTTTATTACAAGCTTAAATGACAGCAGTGCAACGTTTATGAAAGTGACATGATACATTACAATCTGGCGTGCAGCAAGTAGCTAAACGTGATGTCACTGTGCATAGTTCAAATGGCTGTACCTGGTTGGTGGAGGCAGCAGGTGTGGGCGCCAGTGCGGTGCACGGCTTTCATGCTAATGTGTTTATGGGCTATAAGAGAGAGAAATATCCTCAAATAGAGAGAGAAAGCAATGTAAGCTAAGGAGCTTTAGCACTCGGCTTTCCCCAGGATCCCTAGCTGCTTAACCGAAAGTGGTGCTGTCTGTTCACCAAACTGTATGTGTATATTGATGGCTTTTTAGTGTTATGGAACTTGTATATTCGCTGGAGCTGTGTAGTATAATAAAGCTGTTTCTGTTAGACTGGTAACATTTTGTGCATTATCTGACATTTCACTACTGAATTACGGCATAAGTCTAAAGTAAAAATGCTATGTAATATGATGACGAGTGATATGCTAATGATGATGAGGCAGAATACGCGTTCAGGATGTTGCTTGTCAAATCTTATTACTGCAATTTGGTTTATTGCCATTGTTTTTTCCTTTAAGGCTGGTTTCACAGTGGGACGTTAAAGTCCCACGTTACAGCAGCCAGTAACGCAGCCTAACGCACAGCTCTGTAAAATCAATTGTGCTGTTCACAGTGCCCACGTTGCGTTACATTGTAACGCAGCACGTTTAAACAAAGTGCTGCATGCTGTACGTTATACTGGGCTAAGCAGCGTTAGACTGCTTGCACATGCTCAGTAATGTTGGAGGAGGAGGTCTCCCCTCATCCTCAGCGGCCAGCCACATGGCTAATTAATCACTGCACTGCAGAGACTCCTGGTAGGACTGTAGTGTTGTCCGGATCATGAACGAATCGTTCATTTGATCCGGATCTTTTTTGTGAGTCGAATCATCCGGATCATCACAATGAAAGTTTCGGTTCACAGTGGATATCTGTCTGGAAGAAACAGGAACATACAGAATGTACAGTGCAGGGAAAGTCCTGTCCTGCTAATCATTTCACCCAGCCTGCTTCCCTAGTAAAATAATTTGGTTCAAAGATCCGGATCTTTTCAATGATCCGATTCAAATGATCCGAATCCTTAAAAAGATCCGGACTTCCTATCACTAACCTGGAGCGGCTGCTTTGAGAGCTGCATAACGCAGCTCAATCTGACGTCCAACTTCAACACCACCATACGTTGCGTTAGGGGCACGTTATGCGACCATAACGTCTCCTAAAACGCAACGTCTTGGTGTGTAAGTAGCCTTAGACTACCAGTAAATACTGTTGGTTTTTGTTGCAGGTAATATTTGCAGACACTTGCTTCCCTTAATTACTTGTCCTACCTTCATTATTCATGGTGTGAAAGATCCTATGGTCCCCTTGTTTCATCCCAAATATCTTCACCAGCACATCAAAAATTCCAGGTGAGCAATAAATGCTGTTATGAAAGTCTATAAAATATTATTGTCTTAATTGTTAAATGATTGGCGTCATTACACATTTGCTTCACAAAACCACTTGCACTGTTGGAAAATTATGTTGCCCTACAATATAAGCCGAAATCTGCAACCCAGTCTGTGGGTTTCTGTATCAAATTCAGGCCACCACCATCTTAAAAACGTGAACGCAGTTGCAAATACGTGACTGCAAACATATATGATTAATATGCATTCATGATTCTGGGAGCCTCCTGAAGAGGTGCCTCAGGAGCACTTGCGATATTGGAACCTCGAATTCTGCAGCGGTTGGTGAGATAGGGGATGGTCTGCATTGCCTTACAATGTAATAGGAGGGATTAAAAAAAACATTTTAGGGGGCAGAAGGAGGCCATTCGTAAAGACCTCACATTTTATCTCCTATCCAGTTTAATGCTTCAGATATACTGGCTGGTTCTCCTTTTTGCTTCTCCTGCCCAATTGTACACTGTGCTGTCATCCCTCCATTCACTTCCAAAGCAACAGAATGTGTCGCTAATCTGTGGGCTAGGCACACGTCTGTACAGCATTTGGCTCTGCATTGTCACCCGAGGAATCAAATCCTTGCTAGCAACAGTCCTCGTATGTTTGTATGCAGCTTTAGTGCCCAACAAGCAAAAAAGTACAAAAATAAAGGTGGGAATGAATTATCAAAGGCAGCCCTTTTCTATTTGTGACCCTCCATTCCATCAGCATGCAGTCAATACAACGCACGAGTCTATCCCAAAACATTTGCTGCTTACCCAAACTTGCAGTCCATGTGATGGAACGGACCAAACCGATCCATTGCTAAACATTGGATCTATTCCGGTTTGCTAAACCTTCCCTTTTTTAGGCCAATTTGAACCGGGCCTTATCTTTTTGTGTTTCAACTTCGATGTCTAATGTCCTTGAGGGAAACAGTGCATCATTGAGTAGAAACTCAACGCATATCATAGGAACAAGACTTTACTGCACAGATAAATACAGATCTTTCTGAACTTCATACTGGACAGCTTAAAGGGGCCCGAGTAGTAAATAAAAACGAAATTTGGACTTACCTAGGGCTTCCTCCAGCACCCTGTAGCCCACAAGGTCCTCCGGCATCCTCTTCTTCCCTTTCCTGGTCCCAATGGCGCCCCGGTAATAAGCATCTTTGGGTGAATTCACTCACACTCCCGCTGCATCATCACGCCGGTCACCGTAAGCCTCCTTCGCATGCACGGTTTTAATTGTGAGGGCAATTGTCTTTAGTATGACACATGAAAACCAACATTTTAGGATGGATGCCAGGACTGTTTAACTTCTCTGGAGTAAATACTACGCTGATGTGGTTCTACTGTATAAGTTGGAATGTCTATACCATGTAGTGGAGAAGGAAGTTAAAGTGTGCTGCAGCTGTTAGGAGTACGTCATGAATTTACTATTGTATTGACAGAACAATGTATTTTTCAGGCTGCATCTGCTGCCTGAGGGCAAACATAATCTACACCTCCGGTATGCTGAAGAGTTTAATGGTCTGGTAGAAGACTTCCTGGGCTCATCTTGACGGTTTTCACAAAGACAGCTCCATGACGAATCACTGTGAAGAAACTGCTTAGCTGAAGTTGATTTCAAATGGAAAATACCAATTCAAATAAACCCACACAAATTTGTCACGCCGTACTCTTACAAAGAATCTAGTAATATCAACTACCTAAATCGGTCCGAATTTTAACCTTTGTTTAAAGCGGACCTGAACTCCAGAACTTCCTCTCTGCTCTAAAACATAAGCAACAGTATAATAACCTTAAAAAAATGATCAAAAAAGACATTAAAATATTAAAAAAAAAAATTCTGTGTTACAGCTTACAGAACTCCTTTATTAAATCTGCAGTGTCTATTTCCTGCTTTGATTGAAGCAGACAAAGGGTTAACATCTTGTGTTTACAGATTAGCGGGGTCTGCTGAGGACTGCCTAATTTCTGTGCTGACACAGGAGAGATCAAATTACACTTGTGATTACTTGATGATGAGGGAGAATTAGAACATGCTCTTCTCTCTAATAACACACAATGCATTTCTCTCTTTTTTCCTTGTGTCCTGTGCAAGAGGTCAGGTCCACTTTACAGTCAGGTATTCTTAAAGGTTCAATGATGCGGCAGATTAACCTGAGCTCTGGATTCCTTGCTTATATAATATGCACATTATTTGTATCTTCTTTGAGCCTGGATTCTCTGCCTTTTTTTCTCTTGTGTTTGTGGGTCCCTTTTCTCAGATATTCTCACGTTCCCTCCACGGCACCCTCTTCCCTATGTAAACCTGATCTCAGGTGTCTTACAGACAGAACTGTTATTTTCAGGTTTGGAATAGAGCAAGATGGCAACTTCCATGACAACCTAATCTGTAGCTCTGTCAAGCTGGGTTACATTGCAGTGTGCTTTAGTAAAGCCACGTTATTTAAGGTGGCCACTAATGCTGGGCATACACGGTGCAATTCTGCGCCGGAATCGAGCCGCTTGCTTGATGCCGGCGCGTCCCCGTTCGGGTGCATGGATCGATTCCCGCTCGTCCCCGCGGGCAGTTCCTTATCAGCCACTCGTTTCTTCCATTGTCCGCCCGCGGGGATCGAGCGCGGAGTCGATCCCCCGCGGTGATTAGACAGGTTGAATATTATCATTCGAGCCATCAGTGGCTCGATTGATAACAACTATCGCGCCGTGTATGCCCAGCTTTACGGTCCATTCATTCAAGCCATTAGATAATTCTGATCGGATTTCATTGGATTGGTAGCAAATAATCTCCGTTGATGGGCATAATCAACTGCAAACGATTATAAATACAGTCACTTCCAATCAGAATTATCTGACCGCTAGAATGATTTTTGCTAGAAATTGGATCGTTAGTGGCCACCTTTCTGCTGGGTACACACTGTGAGATTTTCTGCCTGATTTACTGTCAGATCGATTATTTCCAACATGTCCGATCAGTTTTCCGATCGATCTCTGAGCATTTTCTAATCGATTTCCGTTCACTTCAATAGGAAATCAATCGGAAAGCAGATCGGACAAGTTGGAAATAACGATCTGACAGTAAACCGGCCAGAAAATCTTGTAGTGTGTACCCAGCATTAGGCATGTAGAACATGGAAGACATGAGATTGGAGCTAGTTTCGCACTGGGTATTGCATTGCATCATAATGCACACATAACACAAACAAACATTTGCAATAGCATGAAATGTATCACAGATAAAGAAGCAAGTGATTAATGTCCTCCTTCACTGTCACTGTGCGTGTCAGCGTGTGTGCTTGTAGTAATACGCCGCATTTCCCTATGCTTAATGTCGTCACACATGGGTAGATGCCCCGCCCCTTCTACCCTATAGGACCCTGATGTTATAAATGTCGGATTCTGCCCCACCTCTCCAGTCTTTTTTTTGTCCTCGACCACTTCACCCTGGGATCTGAAGAGAGCATGGTATTTTTTCGTTATTTTTCACCCCTACCTAGCCGGTTCCTCTGGCTTGCCGCTATATGCCTCCATAGCGATGCCCCATATAGCTATAAACTAGCTCAAAGGGAGGGACCCCGTTTTTTGCTGGTCTTTCTGGGGTCTGTGCGCAGGCATATATAGGTATAAATTACCTCTAATAATATTGATGACGCGCATGGTCTTCTACAGAACTCCTTTAAATAAGGAGACTCGAGCCGGGATCTTTCCCTTCCTTCTTCTACGCTTGCCGCTCCAGCCTCGCCGCCTAGCAGGAAACGATACTCAGCACCAGCCGGCGTCCTCCCGGAAGTGAGGTATGCGCCTCAGTGCCGACTTCCGCATCAAGCCGTAGTTCCGCCGTGGAGAACGGATACGTACCCGGAAGGAGATGTACTTTATTTAAACTGCCACCGCGCGAACGGCTAGCGGCTACACGCAGGACACAGTCACTGCACAGACGCCGTTATGGAGCAGCAGGTGGACAGAGAAGTCGAGGTCGAGACGGAGGAGGACGGTGAATGGAGGGGCATACTTGTGACATGCGGAAGTGTTAGGATTAGTGTTTTTTTGTAGGAATTCTGAGGGGACCTTGCTGCTATATTCTAGATCTTGTTTTTTTCTTACTTGCAGGGCCTTCACCTGCCCCTATTGATCCCAAGGCTCACAAAAAAGACCAGCGAAGGGCTGAAAGGTAGGGGTGCGGTAAGGTAGGTTTGCCCGTCCCTCTCTAGCAGAGCGCATATTAAAGTATCCCTTCTCTGTTTAATAAACAGCCCCAGGAAGCACGCAAAGAAGTCATCCAGATCAAGGTCTCGTTCCAAGAGAAGAAGTCCCTCGCAGCATCATAGAAGAGACAGAAGCAGGTCTAGAAGAAGCCGCAGGTCAAGGTCCAGACATAGGTCAAGGTCAAGATCAAGAGGAAGATCCTCAAGGAGATGCTGGGCCTGCAGCAGCTATGTGATGCCAGAAAAGACTGTCTGTAGACTATGTTTTCAAGAAATGTCAAGGGAACCAGATCAAACCCCACTGGATGTATCTAACATGATCAAACAGGCGGTTCAGGATTCCATGAAGGAGTACATTGCCGCAATGCCGCCTACTCCTGCCGGACCTACCGAACATACTCAGGCTTCTGAGGCCGAAGACCAGGACGAACTAGATCTAGGTTTTGACTTTGCGCTGGTGGAGCCATTTGTATGCGCGGTCAGGCAGGCTATTGAGTGGGAAGATGATGAAGATGATATGGCGGATAAAGCCAAGAAACAAAAACAATATTATGCGCACTTAAAGAAGAAGGTGACGCCCTTTCCACTAATGCAGGAAATTTCAGACATTATTAAAGAAGAGTGGAAGAAAGCAGAGAAGAGACCACCCCTACATAATAGGCTTGGGAAATTATATCCAATGCAGGAACAGGACTCAGAGCAGTTGGATAACCCACCAGTAGTGGACGCCTCAGTTATGAGGTTAGCAAGACCAACTACCCTTCCTCGCGAGGATGCTGTTCGCTTTAGAGATGGCATGGACAGAAGGATAGACTCTGAATTCAAAAGAGTCTATGCTACGGCAGGAGGTGCAGCTAGGCCAGCAATAGCCCTGACCGCAGTAGCAAGAGCATTTAGAGTGTGGACAACAAATATAGAAGAAGCTATCAAAGCAGATGCGGACAAGGACGCCATAATATCCGGGTTAGAAGACCTCAAACTATCGGCAGACTATATCGGGGAAGCAGCGGTGGATATCGTAAGATGCTCAGCGAGAACCATGTATTCCTCGGTCGTAGCGAAGAGGTCTCTATGGCTGAAGGCATGGACAGCAGATCCAGCTTCACGTCAAGATTGGTGCAGAATAGCATATGATGGAAAGCACCTGTTTGGGAATGAAATGGACACAGCAATAAAGAGAGTGACAGGCGGCAAGTCGGGATTAATACCGCAAGATAAGAGAAATAAGCGCCCTTTCACCCAACAGACGAGTAGATACCAGCAGCAAAGATTCAGATCAGCAAGGTCATATAGACCTGGGAAAGAGTTTAGAAGAACTTGGCAGAGTACTCAGGCCAATCTTCAGCGCATTACAAAGCAAAGAAACACCACTAACCCTTCACCCTCACAGCAAAAGGGTTTTTGACAGTCAGACTGCCCAGGGGTGCCCGGTAGGAGGAAGATTGTGCCAATTCGGCCACATTTGGGCGGAAAATATATCCAACCCCTGGGTAATAAAGACAGTCACCCACGGACATCGCTGGAAGTTTATTGCAAAACCACCCCATTCCAGGTTTATTGCAACAAGAATCCCAGCAACAGTAGACAAGCAGAAGGTGCTATTGGATTACGTTCAGACGTTACTGGAAAAGAAAGCGATAAAACCAGTTCCGATACAAGACAGACGACAGGGACTTTACTCCCCCTTATTTTTCGTTTTGAAGAAAACAGGAGATTGGCGCCCGGTGCTGGATTTGAGGTTCCTAAACCGGCACATTCGTGTGAAAAAATTAAAGATGGAAACACTACAGTCAATTTGTCAGTGCATAATGAAGGAAGACTGGATGCTTTCGGCGGATTTAGAAGACGCCTACTTGCATATCCCTATCGCTCCTGCCTTTCAGCAATACCTGAGGTTCGCAGTCGGACAGGAGCACTACCAGTTTACATGTCTCCCATTTGGGATATGCACTGCCCCTCGGACGTTCTCCAAGATCCTACTGTCGCTGATAGCTCTTCTTCGTACACGAGGTCTACGCATATTCCATTACCTCGACGATCTCCTACTACTGTCGCAGGATGTAAAAACGATCAAGCAACAGAAGAAAATCCTCTTGGACACACTTTCACAATTCGGTTGGAAGATCAACATAAAGAAGAGCCTACTAGAGCCGGCTCAAAAGACGATATTCCTGGGAGCTTTGATCGACACACAGAACAATTCTCTGTCACTACCCCTAGAGAAGATGCAAGCGATAATTGCAAAGTCCAAGAGGATACGGTCATTAAGCAGCCTTCCGGCAAGAGAGTGTATGAGCTACATAGGGACCTTAACATCCACCCTCCCGATGATCCGGTGGGCCCATTGGCACATAAGGCCTTTCCAATGGGGTTTCCTCTCCCAATGGAAGAAAGACAACTACAACCAGACAATAATCCTGACCTCCTTAATGAGGAACAGTCTGAAGTGGTGGACAGTGAAGGAGAACTTAGCCAAACACCACCTAATCCAACATGGGCTACTGACCACAGTTACGTCAGATGCCAGCGCCAGAGGATGGGGAGCTCACTGCGAACAACGAACAGCTCAGGGGCGCTGGGAGACATTCAGCAATCAAATACCAGCAAACATACTGGAGTTGCGGGCAGCTCACCAAGCCTTGCTAGCCTTCCGACAGCTAATTGTGGGGAAGACAGTAGTACTGAGGATGGACAACTCCACAGCTGTAGCTTACCTGAGGAGACAAGGGGGTACGCGGAGTCTCCAGTTGCTTCAGGAGTCGGCCAAGATCTTCCAGTTTGCGGAAACATACCTGTGAGACTTGAAATCGGTTTACATCCCGGGGAAAACCAATATCACGGCAGACTACCTGAGCAGGCATACTGTCTGCAACAACGAGTGGTGCCTGTCTCAGGAGGTCTACCAATGGATTTGCAGGAAATGGGGTACATCGGACCTGGATCTCATGGCAACTCCTCAAAATACAAAGTGTGCCAGATTCATAACCAGGTATCGTTGCAACAGAGCGACGGCAGTGGATGCAATTACAGCTCCATGGAGAGCCAACCTGGCATATGTATTCCCACCGACACCACTAATCCATCGTCTACTAGTCAGATTGATGACAGAGAGGATTACGGTAGTAGCCATAATACCATACTGGCCCAACCGTCCATGGTTTTCATTATTGCTGGAGATGAGCACGCAGCCACCCTTACCACTGCCTCACAGTCCCAACCTTCTGTTCCAGGGAGCGATACTCCACAGGAACCCGGAAAGACTCAGCCTCATGGCTTGGAACTTGAAGGGCAGAGGTTGAGGGGTGAAGGATGCTCGGAGGCAGTTATACAAACAATGCTCAAATCTAGGAAACCCACTACTAACACTACTTACTCAAGGATATGGAATCGCTTTCTACTCTATACCCAGGAAAAAGGAATAGACCCCTTGAAAGCAGAACCTCACCATGTGCTAGAATTCTTGCAGAAGGGTTTAGAGTTAGGGCTGGGGTATCACACCCTGAAGGTACATACTTCAGCTATTTCAACCTTTACGGGGAAGTCTTGGGCGATAAACCCTTTAGTCAAGCAATTTATGAGAGCTGTGCTTAGGCTAAAGCCGCCTAAAAAACCAGTCTTCCCCAAATGGGATTTACCCCTAGTGCTTGACGTCTACTCCGCTCCTCCCTTTCATCCTATTGAGGAATGTAACATGTGGAACAAGACGCTGAAGACCATATTTCTGGTTGCTATAGCATCGGCAAGGAGAGTATCCGAGCTACAAGCGCTAGGCTGCAACGAACCCTACCTAACCATCTTTCCCGATCGCCTAGTGCTAAGACCACTACAACAGTTTATTCCGAAGGTGGCTTCTACGTTCCATTTAAATCAAGACTGGACACTACCTTCTCTTACAATAGAGGGTTCGCCACAACCACATCCGCTGGATGTAGTACAGGCAGTGAGTTGCTACCTGCAGGCCACAGCAGATTTTCGTAGGACTGAAAGGTTATGGGTAATCCCGGCCGGATACAAGAGGGGAGAGCCAGCGTCGGTGAGAACTATCGCTTCCTGGATAGTTAAGGTTATACAGCTGGCATATAGGACTCTTAACTTAGTTCCGCCAGAACAGATACGGGCACACTCCACTAGAGGTATTTCTACCTCTTGGGCAGCATTCAATAAGGTGCCAGCAGAAAAGATATGCCAGGCAGCGAACTGGTCCACAATTCATACTTTTATGAAACACTATAGAGTAGATATGACAGCTCAGTCATCTGCTTCATTTGGAAAAGCTGTACTGTTGTCACATACTGGGTGATTAATTAAACTCACCTTTGTTTGCACAGCATATAGTCTCCCTCCCTTCATTTTTTCCTAGTTAAGTCCCATGTGTGACGACATTAAGCATAGGGAAAGCGGAAAATTGTTACTTACCTATCGGTAATTTTCCTTTCCCGATGCTTATATGTCGTCACACGACCCTCCCTTCTATGGGCTTCAGTGTTCGAGGCTACATAAGACTGGAGAGGTGGGGCAGAATCCGACATTTATAACATCAGGGTCCTATAGGGTAGAAGGGGCGGGGCATCTACCCATGTGTGACGACATATAAGCATCGGGAAAGGAAAATTACCGATAGGTAAGTAACAATTTTCCGCTGTTCTGTGTGGTAATATCTGAATCCTTTGCATCACAGAAGCGTGTTCCTACTCTAATAGGGATGGTCAATGAAACACAAATAATTCTGAGTTGATGCAAATTTTTCCCAACTTTCAAATGAACCAGTCATATGACTGCAGCATTTGATCGGGCCCATTTTCAAGTTGCATGAACTCTGAATTATTTGAATCTGGGTACTTATCCGTTAGCCGGGCGCATCCTCTAGGTGGCGACAAAAGTCCACCAGAGTTACATCTTTCCCTACTATCCATGTCGGCCTGGAGGGGGAATAGTAATTAGCGCCACCTGCCGGATGCGCCCGGCTAACGGATAAGTACCTGAATCTGTACTGTTTAACTGGATTAGCTGCTAAATTCTTTGACTTGGTAATTTCTCAACTCTGCTTCTGGGGTAGGGCTAATGCGCTTAGGGCTTGTTTACACTAAGGGCGTTTGCGGGTGTTGCGATTTCAGAAATCGCCCTAAAAGCACTGGTGCAATGATTCCCTATAGTGTTCACATACGAGTGGTTCGATTCCGATCCGCTCACCAAAGCGCTGCCTGTACCATTTTCAGGACGATTTACCTGTAATAGAATGTATAGGGAAATCGCAAAGCGCTTGAAAAAGAGCTTTGATTAGCGATTTCCCGAGCGCTTTTATGAATAAATACATTGTATTTATTAATTTCCAGGTACAATAGTTCACTTTCTTACTGACGTCAGGAAGTGAAAAAAAAACCCTGCTTTCTAAGTGCTTAGGGAAAATTGCAAAAAATTGCTCAGTGCTTGAAAAAGCGCTGGGCAATTTATGATATGAACAAGGCCTAACTGGGACATTCATTGGGGGTTTTTTTCACACACCACTACAGATGGTAAATGAGATGCAAAAAAAAATCCTAATTGATGCAGCTTGAAAATAGACAAATTAAATTCCACATTGGAGGAAATTAATTGGACCATTACTGCATAACTTTCCATATATAGGTTGCATAATCCATTGGATCTCATTAACCATCCCTATTCATAGGTAGATCAATGAAATGTAAATTAGTTTGTATGTAAACTTTATGCAGCTTGGCATTGGACCAAGTTCATCTGATTGGTCCAGTTGCAAGCTGCATACAATTTGCATGCAAACTAGGATTATTTGCTTGTCATTAACACTATTTATAATAGGTATGGTCCATTAAATGTAAATGTTTCATGCTAATTTTATGTATGTAAATACAACTTGAATATGAACGAATCAAATGCTGCAAAATCATCAATCTGCATTAACTCTGAATTATTTATATCTCATTGACCATCCCTTCTCATAAGGCACATGGGTTATGTAAATAATCCCAACTCTATATTCACAGTTGAGAAACAGGTCACAATTTCCTAAACTTTTTTTTTTGAGTTTTCAAAATCGCTGCCGCCTGTGAAAACGCTTGGCTAATGTATCTCAATGGGATGGTGCACACCAGCGGTTTGAGTTTTTAGCAAACCGCAAACGTGGCTCCTGCAGCATTTTTGCGGTTTGCAGAAGCGTTTCTGCCTCAATGTAATAGGAAAAGCTCAAACCGCTCTGAAAAACGCTAGATCAGAGTGGTTTTCCAGGTGTTTTTGTTACAGAAGCTGTTCAGTAACAGCCTTACTGTAACAATATATGAAATCTGCTACACAAAAACGCTCTAAAAAATGCTAAACATGCCTAGAATCGCTCTGAAATCTGCTTCAAAAGCCTCTAGTGTTTTGTCGATCTGCTAGAGGTTTTTGGTGTGCACTGGGCCTTAAGGCTCATACACACATCAGATTATAGTCTTTGGAAAATGAAAGATCACAGACCAATCTTACCACCCTTCATGTAGTATGAGAGCCATACCTTCACAGTCTTTTCTATAGAGCTGAACTCCCCATCAGAAAAAAATCTTTGCAAGATGCTGCACACAGATGCTGTACACATGCAAAAGATCAGTATCTGCAAAATATATGTTCCTGCAAAAGATCTGTTGCAGGAACAGATCTTTTGCAGATACTGATCTCTTGAATGTCTACAGCATCTTTGTGTGCAGCATCTTGCAAAGATTTCTGTCTGATGGGGAGTTCAGCTCCATAGAATAGACTGTGTAGATATGGCTCTCATACTACATGGAAGGGGGTAAAATTGGTCTGTGATCTTTCATTTTCCAAAGACTATGGTCTGATGTGTGTATGCACCTTTAGGCCTAGAACCCACTGCAAAACGCTATCGCTAATCGCAAGCGCTAGCATTTTGTATGAGCAGTTTGTCAGCGGTTTCATGAATGTTTTAGGAAGTGATTTTACAAAGTGTATCAATTTGCCCGCGATGGTGTAGCGATTAGCAATTTAAAGTCTGATTGGTCCTTTCAATGAATTTTAATTTTGTTACAGTGTGCAGTAACTTCAAAATGCTAGCAAAATCGCTCCATGCAGGTTTTAATGAGCGATTAAGCCAGCGTTTATACACTTTACATTAAAGCGATAACGCTCCCAAAATGTTGCATGTCCTGCGTTTGCGATTTGAGGAATCGCAAACGCTCCAGTGGAAGTTGCCCCATCCATTAACATTAGCTGAGCGTTTTGGCAAAACGCTAGTGTTTTGAATTGCGCCAGAAATGCTCACAAAACCGCTCCTGTGGGTTCCAGCCATTATTCAGTATTTTTTTTTTATCACTGAGGCTGGGTGCTCATATAAGATAACGTGAAAAGCTGCGTTTTATGTCATGTTTTATGCATTTTTTGTACGTTTGCGATGCGATTTTCATGCGTTTTGCGTGCGTTTTAATGCGTTTGTATGTACAAAACGCATATGTGTTTTTCTAGTTCCATTTTGTAAATCACTAGGAAGACAACAGGAAGCGGAATTACAGCATACAAAGTTATTTTGGGGGAAAAAAACGCATATAAAAACGCATGGAAAATGGATGAAAAACACATACCATTGCATTCCCATTGACTTGTATTATGTGTGTTTTTGATGCGCCTTTGAATATTATGCAACAAAAGAAGCATTTTTAAAAACGCAGGTTTGAAAACTCATATGTGTTTTCTCCTGCAGCCCATAGACTTGCGTTGCAGCGTTTTCTGCAACGCTAGCGTTTCTGCTATGTATGCGCCCAGCCTTAAAGACTGGAAAAATGAAAATAGATGAATGAGCTGTGTGGGCAAATGGTGTGGTCAATTAAAATCAGCTGTGTGTTTGTATATTTCATTTCTATATATCCTTTTGGTTTAGGCTTGGTTCACAGTGGTCAGTTGCATAACTCACATGTTATTATGACTGTGAACTGCAATGGAGACGGGCCATAGACCTTCACCCCCCCCAACGACAACGCCACGCCGACGGGCGTGACCGCAGCGGCAGCCCCAGGACCGCCTAACGCCAATTGGCGTCAAGTCCTGGGGTGGGGATTTGCAGAAGATTGCGCGCCATCGGCCTCCCACATTTTCGCCGTCTATTTACTTAGCACAGCACTGCGATCTAAGGCAGCGCTGTACTGGTGGACAGCCATGTGACATGGCTGTCCCCCTGGGAGGCACTGCAGTGATCGGCTGTCATAGGCTGAATCACAGATCACAGTGATTGGCTCGCGGGGGGAGGGAGGGCTGGGGAATAAATAGTAAAAAAAAAAATAAGCAAAATTTATTTATAAAATAAATATTTATAATAAAAAAATAAACATTGGGGGAGTGATCAAACAGCTCTGTTGGTGGGGAGAAAAGAGGGGGGGGGGGGGGGGGGGGGGGGAAATCACTTGCTGAGTTGTGCGGACCAAGCCTTTAAAGCTGCAGTGGCCTTTTTTTTGTAAAAAAAATGGCCCGGTCAATAGGGGGGTCATAGCCCAGGGTCCTCCAAAGGTTAATACAAAGCCTGCATGGAGCGAGTTAAAATAACGCGATCCATTACTGTGAAAAGGCCCATAGGGCTCAAACCCGCTAGCAGCCTTTTCTAAGCTCTTGCTATTGCAATGCTATGGGTGACTTTTATAAAATAACATCGCTCAAGTGGCATTACATTAGCAAGAGCTTTACAAATCATAAGCTCTTAGGAAAGCGCTTCTAGTGGGGTCCATGCCATAGAGTTGTATAGGCACTGAGTTGACATGTAGAATTATTCTGCAACGCAACTGACCAATGTGAACAGGGCCTTTGGGTTTGCGAGTATCATTATACCTGTGGAATTCCAGTGAAAGCCCAGAGAAATAAAACCAGACCACGCAGAGCACACAAATTCTTTATGATTTCATCCAGCGCGAAACAACATCTAAGAGCCATCCAATCACTTCTACATCCTTCTAAACATAGCTTGGATCTTCTTGTGAATTTAGAAGAGTCTAGGAGTAGAATTGTTACTTTGACATGATTAAACAAAAACCTGATCCTGACATCTTTCATCATAGGAAATCATAGGCATGCTTTGAGGAAAATTAGGGTAGATGTCCAGGCTATTTAAAAACTGTAAGGGTATTTCTAAAAATGTAATAACTTGGTTTCATCAAGCTTCATCCTCTCCTTCTTCCTCTTCAAATTCTCCTTGCTCATCAGCGGTGGCATCTTGATACTGTTGGTACTCCGACACCAGATCATTCATGTTGCTTTCAGCTTCAGTGAACTCCATCTCATCCATCCCTTCTCCAGTGTACCAATGCAAGAAGGCTTTGCGGCGGAACATAGCTGTGAACTGCTCTGAAATTCTCTTGAACAGCTCCTGAATAGCAGTGCTATTGCCGATAAATGTGGCAGACATTTTGAGGCCTCGTGGTGGAATATCGCACACTGCGGTCTTCACGTTGTTGGGGATCCATTCAACAAAGTAGCTGCTGTTTTTGTTTTGGACATTAAGCATTTGCTCATCAACCTCCTTCATAGACATTCTTCCACGGAAAATTGCAGCCACTGTGAGGTAGCGCCCATGGCGAGGATCACAAGCCGCCATCATGTTCTTGGAATCAAACATTTGCTGTGTCAGTTCTGGCACAGTCAGGGCACGGTATTGCTGACTGCCACGGCTTGTTAGTGGAGCAAATCCGGGCATAAAAAAGTGCAGTCGTGGAAAAGGCACCATGTTTACAGCCAGTTTACGTAAGTCTGCATTCAGCTGGCCTGGGAAGCGGAGGCAGGTTGTCACCCCACTCATTGTGGCAGACACCAGATGGTTGAGGTCACCGTATGTTGGCGTTGTTAATTTTAAAGTGCGGAAGCAGATATCATAGAGGGCTTCATTGTCTATGCAGTAGGTTTCATCTGTGTTTTCCACCAGCTGGTGCACAGAGAGGGTGGCATTGTATGGTTCAACCACAGTGTCTGATACTTTGGGTGAAGGCATCACGCTGAACGTATTCATGATTCGGTCAGGGTACTCTTCCCTGATTTTGCTGATCAGCAGTGTGCCCATACCAGAGCCAGTGCCACCACCCAGGGAGTGGGTCAGCTGGAAACCCTGTAGGCAATCGCAGCTTTCAGATTCTTTCCTCACCACATCTAAAACTGAATCCACTAGCTCAGCACCTTCTGTGTAATGACCTTTGGCCCAGTTGTTTCCAGCACCGCTCTGCCCTGAGAAGATCACAAGGAAACAGAAAATTAATTATGATCATCTTTATTCAGAAGGCACTTTGTATTGAGATGTTGTTTCCTTTCCATCTATAATAGTACAATTACATTTATGCATAAAGAATAGTTTTGTATAAATGTAAGTTTTGCTAAATTGACAAAAGGAATGATCTGCTCTGCCAGTTCATGGATTTATAGCTGCCTGCTCAAAACCAGCCAGCCTCCCCTAGTCACATGGGCATCCAAGCCAAGAGGAGAGTGATTGCTTTGTTAGCTGAAGCCACACCCACAGACTGACCAGCAACACCTTATGATACATAGTTTCACGCTGACTGGGTGAGGGTATTAGTAGGCACCTGAAGCTTCTGATGGGGAAATGAAGATTTATGAATTGATGCGGTGTGGGCAGTGCAGTTGTGGGCGGTGGCTTAGTGTAAGTGCTAGATTAGCGCAGCAATTGTAGTGTGCGTGCACAGCTGTGTCCGTTCATACTAAAGTACGCACAGACGCACCTGTAGGCATACGCTTAGTACACTGATGGCTTACTGTGGGCGGCGCCATTGTGAACAGTAACAGTATGGCGCTGTGGTGTGTGTGCGCTGCGCGTGAAATTCTTTTGAGAATTAGTGGTTTACTAGTAATTCATATAAAATAATGTTTCTATTAAAGACATTTACATCAAATGGGAATCTATAATAAAAAAGAAATAAAAAAAATCAGCCGGATAATTACCTAAGGAGAGTGAAGGCTCTGGGCCCTACAGAGCCTTTCCGCTGCTCTCTCGGTCTCCTTGTTGCAGTGTCAGCTCCTCCGTTTGAATTCCCCACCGCAGGGGAATGCGGAAGTCTTCGGGAGCTGAGTCTTCCCGAAGGCAGACGGCTACATACAGTGCATACGCGTGCGCAGTATGGAGCAGCCCGTTTCGGGAGCACTTGGGCTCTGAAAACTTCCGAAGTCTCCCTTTGGCGGTGTAGAGAGTAGTATTTGACCAAATTGGATGAATACTGCTACAGGTGAGCGAGGAGAATGCCAGCGCATACCACTAAGGCTGCATCTGAAATGACCACCAGCTCAGTGTGTAGCACCTATATAGACTTTCTGCACACTTCGCATTCAATTCAGATGCAAATCATATGCAAATCTGCTACTACTTATCATGCAAACCAGATTGTATCATATTGTACCATATCTAGTATAATATACTTTGCATGCAAACCATATTGGAAGCTAAAGTACCTCCTAGTTTAATAAATGTTAGCACTTGTCTTGGATGCAGGGCATGCATTTTTCAGTCTGGCAGAGGCGGTGTATGCCTATGCGATTAACCATTCAATTGCAACATGTGTATAGGGATGCGCAGCCTTCCCCCCCCCCCCCACAGGTGAGCCTGCGCTGGTATAGGGACCGAAAAAGAAGCGGGAAGGCTCGGTTTCTCAACATTTTATTGGTATATACCCCTTTTAAAACCCTGTACTCACCAAGTACCCCCTAGCATAGTAAACATTATCACAATTCCCCCTTGACAAATATACAGTGTGATGCGAAAGTTTGGGCAACCTTGTTAATTGTCATGTTTTTCCTGTATAAATCATTGGTTTTTACGATAAAAAATGTCATTTAAATATATCATGTAGGAGACACAGTGATATTTGAGAAGTGAAATTAAGTTTATTGGATTTACAGAAAGTGCACAATAACTGTTTAAATAAAATTAGGCAGGCGCATACATTTGTCATTTTATTGATTCCAAAACATTTAGAACTAATTATTGGAACTCAAATTGGCTTGGTAAGCTTAGTGACCCCTGATCTACATACACAGTTGAATCGAAATATGAAAAAGATTATTAATGGGTTCAATTGTAAGTTTCCCTCCTCTTTTAATTTTCTCTGAAGAGTAGCAACATGGGGGTCTCAAAACAACTCTCAAATGACCTGAAGACAAAGATTGTTCACCATCATGGTTTAGGGGAAGGATACAGAACGCTGTCTCAAGAGATTTCAGCTGTCTGTTTTCACAGTTTGAGGGAATGGAAGACCACAGGCTCAGTTCAAGTTAAGGCCCGAAGTGGCAGACCAAGAAAAATCTCAGATAAACAGAAGCAACAAATGGTGAATACAGTCAGGGTCAACCCACAGACCAGCACCAAAGACCTCCAACATAATCTTGCTGCAGATGGAGTCACTGTGCATCGTTCAACCACTTGAGTTATGCTAAAGCACATTTAGCCAGCTTCATTTTGGAATAAGGTGCTGTGAGTTATTATTTGGGCATAACAAGGGGCGTTATGCATGGAGGAACTAGAGATATTTTGTAAAGAGAACTGGTCCAAAATACCTTCAACCAGAATCCAGGAACCTACAGGTAGCGTTTAGAGGCTGTAATTTCTGCAAAAGAGGATCTACTAAATATTGATTTCATTTCTTTTTTTGTGGTGCCCAAATTTATGCACCTGCCTAATTTTGTTTAAACAATTATTGCACACTTTCTGTAAATCCAATAAACTTAATTTCACTTCTCAAATATCACTGTGTGTGTCTCCTATATGATATATTTAACTGACATTTTGTATCATAACCACCAACGATTTATACAGGAAAATCATGACAATTAACAAGGTTGCTCAAACTTTCACACCCCACTATATATTTAATTGTAGTACATGATGATTGGTTCTAAACAATTTCCAAGCATTTACTATTGCTTTTAATTAGCTAAAATACTAATCTGGTGTTGTTTATATAAGATTTATCCTTTTCCAAAACTCTAAAATTTGTTATTCTTGGTTAAGTATATCAAGCTCGAGTATCCCCTAGAACCCTCAGAAGTACCCCCTGGGGTATGCGTACCACACGTTCAGAACCTAGGCTCTATAGGACCCAGAGCCGTCCCTCTCCTTAGGAAAGTATCTGGCTAATTTTTTATTTTTTTTCATCGTTAATCCCCAATAACTTTAACAACTGTGACTGAGGGCCCTTTTCCACTAGCGGCGTTTGCGATGCTGAATCGCAAAATCGCAAACCGCTAGTGATTTTGAAATCGCTACGGTTTGCTTTTTAACATAGGAATCGCGGTAGGTAATTTCTACTACTGCGATTCGTTTTTGACTCAAACGCGATCGCACCGCGGAGCGATCTTTGCCGCGACTTTGCTAATCGTGAACGCAATCGCCGGGAAGTTTCCTGCACTTGCGATTCAGCAATCGCTAGCGTTTAGCACGAACGCTAGCGATTTCTAGTGGAAAAGGGCCCTGATTGTGTGCTGTAACAAGGATTACTCAATCACTACCACAGATATCATGCAGACGTAAACACATCTTTGTGAACATGAACAGACTGGTTTGTAATTTCAGATGAAACCAGGATTACAGCATGCTGGGGGCATAGATATCTCAAAAAATGTAAGCAGTCCTGTTTCTTTGGCAACGAATGTAGAGAAATAGAGAGAAGGGGCGGGCAGGCCCTCAGAATCCTATATGCTATACCTTTACATTTAGGAGACATTGCATGTCTATAAACTGAATGAGGAAGCAGGGTTGCTATATTATTAGCACCTCTGTGTTTGTTTGTGCCAAGTTTTTGTTTTGTGTTGCTTTTCCTCACAGTGCCATGTTGTCTTTAACCCACACCTCCCTAATGTCATTCATGTATGACTGTCTGCATCTACCATACATGGAGGCAGGGCATGTTGCCTGTTTTATCACAGCATACTTCTTCTATTGCTTGAGGCTTATTGATTCACCCAATGGGGCAACTCCAATCATAAGGTAAACACAGGCAAACCCAAAACACAATGTCACTCATGATTTTGGCTAACAAAATATCTGCTGACATGCAACATGTGGCTTCCACTGTTCTCTCTTGCTAATTGGTGTGCTGTTAGCCTGCTACCAGTAGCACACCCCAGTGTTCATCACAATGGGAAGGGGATTGAGAGCAGTCTTAGCCACGCCCCCTGTGGAATTCTGATTAGGAAAGGCAGTGAATGGTAGCTCGGCCACACACCTCTAGCTGAGGCCAATGTACCTGTAGCTGAGGAGGAGAAAAGCACTAGTGCAGTTTCCATGACCACACTGCAGAAGATGTAAAATGAGCCATAAATTGTTTTTCTCCGATGTTGCTGTCATTTACAGCAAGTAGTAAAAATCTGACAGAACCGACAGGTTTTGGACTAGCCCATCTACTCATGGGGGATTCTCAGGAATTTCTTTATTTTCAAAAGTACTTCGTGAATTGCAGTTGCTCCGCCCAACTGCCAAAAAAGTGTACGGTGCGCAGGGAGGCTGGCCAGCATCTTTGTATAAATCTTTTACAGGGAGTGTCTTTATAAAGAATAAAGGCTATGCTGAGAATCCCCTAGGGAGAGATAGACTAGCCTAACACCTATCGGCTCTGTCAGATTTCGACTATCTAGTGTAAATGACAGCAACACAGGAGAAACGTAATTTATGTCTCATTTTACTCTGGAAGAGACATGCATCTTATTTGTATGTGATCATATATATTTAAAATTTACGATTTTCACGACAGTGGTCCTTTAAAGTGTACCTGGAAGGGGGAAAGTGCCCAAAAGGGGCATTCACCTTATAGGAGGGAAGCCTCTGGGATTATTATTTTTTTTTTTTATTGTATTTATAAGTGCCAACATGTTACGCACCGCTGATTATCCAGAGGCTTTCCCGTTGTCCTTCACCAGCCCATCCCAGAGCTGTCTCCTCTGTAAATTCACTGAGGAGCCCTTGATGGCCCTTTGCCGGCGATTTCGGCAAAACCCTCAAATGCTAGCGCTTTTGAAAGCGCTAGTGTAATAGAAGTCTATGGGCCCATTCTTAGTTGGGCGATTTGCGCTAATCACCGCAAATCGCCCCAAAATCGCGAAATGCAAACGTGTAGCCTGCACCATTTTCAGGCGATTTCCCGACGATCGCGCTTCAGTGTTATAGAAGCACTAAATACAATCGCTGAAAAATCGATGCACTGTCCAGTGATTTTTCCTCGTGAAATTGCGGAAAAATCACTCCTGCAAAACGCCATCAAAAATCGCCAGCGTTTTGAGTTTCTGAAGTGTGAATGGGCCCTAAGGGAATCTGCTGATTGCTGGAGCTCTGAGGAGAGTCACATGATCAGCTGAACAGCCTTGGAAACACTGAGAGGAAATGGTTGGGACTTTTATCTCAGGAAGCATAAGCTAGTTGGTTAGTCATTTTCAGAAATGGTTTGATGAACAGTCTACTCATCTCTAAGTATCTGGTCTTTGCTAATATTAAAATAAGAAATGTCTATATTATGCAGCAATCATATGCTATACAATGCAGGTTCTTCTTTTTTTTTTTTTTTTTTTTGCGAAGGGAATGGCAGGTTTACCTCAAGCATCATAGTTCTCTGTTGGTCACCACCCATCACCTCTATGGGCTAAATTAGCATAATTTCTTTATCAAGCTATATTTTGGGAACTACTGGCCATTAGGGATGATCAATGTTATGCAAATATTTCTGAGTTTATTTAAGTATAGATGCAATCCTCTAGATTGTAAGCCTTCGGGCAGGGTCCTCCTCCTTTTGTGTCCTACCTGATCATGTACCTCCATTACTGTGATCCCATGCTGAGTGAACCTTGAGGCTAGTACACACTAGCAATTTTGATTGGCCAACGATTGGTCAATTTTACCACCTCCATGTAGTATGAGGGCCAAACAGATTTTCAATTCTATGCAGATTATATAGGTAAATGGTCATACTACGTGGAGGTGGTAAAATTGACCAATGATTGGCCTATCAAAATTGCTAGTGTGTACTAGGCTTAACTTGCCTAATCTCCCTAATGCTCCCTTCCAGTGACTAAGCATTACCTTGTACTCATACTGTGCTGCATGATCTGATCTTTCTTGTATTCCTGTATTGTCCTTTTGCTGTATGTCAACCCTAAATATTGTCTATAACCTAAACTAATGTCCAGCGCTGCGTAATATGTTGGCGCTTTATAAATGCAATAAATAAATAAGTGTATGTACATTTTTATGCAAATATATGCAGCTTAAGGGCTGGAACCCACAGGAGCGCTTTTGGCAGCATTTTGGCAGCACTGCGATACGCTAGCAGTTTGCCAAAACGCTGGGCTAATGTTAATGGATGGGGCAACTTCCACAGGAGCGTTTGCGTTTCCCAGAAACGCAAACGCAGGACCTGCAGCATTTTGGGAGCGTTAGCGCTTCAATGTAGAGTATTGAAACGCTAGCAGAAACGCTCAGCAAAACCTAAACGGAGCGGTTTTGCTAGCGTTTTGCGGTTCAGCACACTGTAACAAAATTAAAAATAATTCACAGGACCAATCAGGATAAAAACGCAAAACGCTACGCACCCGCTGGGCAAAAAAATACAATGTTGCAAAACACGACCAAAAACGCGCATGAATCTGCTTGCAAACCGCTCAGACAAAACGCTAGCGGTTGCGTTTTGCGTTTGCTGATTTCAGTGGGTTCCAGGCCTTAAAGTGGATCAATCAATTTAAACCTGGATGGGACTTGATTGTCAAGCATATATATTTGCATACATTTGCATAAACTCTGATTTTTTTTTTTTGCAAAACATTGATAATAATAATCCCTACTGGCCATCTTGGCATCCAATTGTCACTGAAAGTAACCTCTGATTATGTCATTTATCAGCATGCTCAAGAGTCTAGTCTAGGTATAGGCCTAGTGCACACCAGAGCGGTTCGGCAGCGTTTCTTGATCCACTTGCGGATGTGGAAACGCTTGGGTAATGTATTTCAATGGGCTGGTGCACACCAGAGCGGGAGGCGTTTTGCAGAAACTCATACTACCGGGCTGCTGCAGATTTGGGATTGCGGAGGCGTTTCTGCCTCCAATGTAAAGTATAGGAAAAACGCAAACCGCTCTGAAAAACGGCAGTTCAGAGCGGTTTTGCAGGCGTTTTTGTTACAGAAGCTGTTCAGTAACAGCTTTACTGTAACAATATCTGAAATCTACTACACCAAAAACTCTTCCCAAAACCGCAAAATGCTAGCTGAAACGCTACAGAAAAATAAGAAAAGGCGTTTCAAAATCTGCTAGCATTTTGCGGATCTGCTAGCGGTTTTTGGTGTGCACCAGGTCTTCAAGTCATATGACAATTCCTTTGCTGTTCATTTTCCTTATTTTTATCAAGGTAGGCTATATTTTTTACTTGCATGCTCCGTTTAAAATACTTACCAAATACAAAGTTATCTGGTCTAAATATCTGCCCAAACGGTCCTGATCTTACGGAGTCCATTGTGCCAGGTTCCAAATCCACAAGGATTGCACGTGGTACATACTTGTTTCCTGCAGGGATGGAACATAACTGCATTACTAATCAGCAGACATGAGCCTAATTCTATTTCTGGAAATAAAGGTTTTCCTACTTAACCCAACTGCAAATAGGAATCTTAAAATGTATTACCAGAGGCTTCATTATAGTATACGTTGATTCTTTCCAGTTGCAAGTCACTGTCTCCATGGTAACTGCCAGTTGGATCAATGCCATGTTCATCACTGATAACTTCCCAGAACTGGAGAAAAAAATAAATAATATTCAATCATTATATTTTTACGTATACTTTTAGTGTTATAAATTAATATGTAAAAGGCACATTGGCTGTAAAGCAGATGCTAATATAACAAAGCAAACTTGCAAATATAAGGGAAAAAAATATATTCAATGTATATAACTGTAATTTAATAAAATCAAACTATGTATTTAACACATACTGTTTTTGGTAATTTAACATTTTACATGTTCTCTAAATGTTACATAAAGCTATAAAAGCAGTCATGTAATATATCACGGTTTCTGAAAACAAATCTGGGTTTACCACACCCAGATTTATCTACACTGCAAAGCAGCAAAACTGCCACTGCTATTTCATATAAAGGTATTGCAGTGCACTATAAATGGAATACTCCTTATGCCTATTCATTTAATGCAGGAGGAATATGGTCCCCACTGTATTTCAGTAGATGCAATTTTCAAATTAAGGATCTCCAATAATATGCTTTATTAATGATATACCTAAGAAAAATACCCATAATACTATATACTATACCCAAATACTATACACATATCATTAGTAAATGTGTAATTGAATAAGGATCAGGATTTCTGTTTACGATACATCATCCTATTGCAGTACGAGGTTCTATAGAAATCGCTGCCATATCCAGCCGCATAAAACGCTACTTGTCCAATAGGCAACAATACATGCATTGGGTTGGCAAGACAACACCCTGTGAAAAGCCTCATTTCCATGCCTGCACAATAGGCAGCCCCACAAAGCACTGGCACACCTCCCCCATAGCAGCAGTGATGAAGGTTGCTGTCATAGGAAAACCCCACCCAGTGGACTCGGGAGTAAGGGACCACCATGTGCTGCTGCGGGTGACAGTGGAAGGAATGGGGAGGCAGGAGGATGAGGAAAATCCATAGGGCAGTCTCTGCAGTGCTCCCTATCTTTCAATGTATTTTTTACTGACATCTTGAAAAAACAGCTTAGCTCGGTATACTGTATGTTTGTGGGAAATATGTTTTGATTGATAGTGTTCAAAATTGTAACTACGTAATAAACGAAATGACACTAATCGTACAGCAGTAACATCCACTAGTGTAGCCATTTACAGTAAATGATCAAGACTTTTACAATGTATCAGTATAATTTGTAAAGCAATGGCCAATGTTCCTCCAATGAAAACAAGACATAAAACATGCACCCATGTTCACTTCAATTCCCCCTTGCTAGCAAGCAGCTCCTGTGTGGACAGATCACAGTCTAGCCATTGTAGCCCCCAGTCTGTGTCTGTGAGGGGGAGGTTTGGGCTATAAGGTAAAGGGAGGAGGGGACGGGGAGAGGCAGGAGGGAGAGGAGCAGTTCCTTATCTCTCTAGTAGAGCTGCACGGAGCTCTTTGTATAATGTGGACGGCACAGACAGACGAAGTACATTTATTTATGGAATCTCTGTAAAGTCACTGACAGTTGGCAACACAGTTTCTCTGCATGGCAGACAGTAGGACGACATTGTTATAATTCCATAGGAAATGGCAGCCAGCCACCACCCCATAGGTTCAGCTAGAGAATGATCATGCGGCAGCCTGCGCGCTGTGCATGATGAACTCACACTATCTCGTGCTCATCTACATGGAATCAAATCATTCGCTTGACATAACCGATCACCGATCGTTCCTACCTTTGCGCCGATCTGGTTGCCGCACTGGCCAGCCTGGAGGTGCACGATTTCACGCATGGTTGTGTTGGATCTGTAGATGGGGAAGCGTGTACTTTGGTGTGTGTGTTCTTGTTGATGTGTTTCAGCCCTTTCTCCCCGACCTGGTCCTGTGCACCCCTTCCTGTGATGGTGTCTGGGCTGGCGCTGTTCCTCTGCCGGTGCTTATATATATGGGAGACTGGGAGGATGCTGGCTCCTCCCCTCTACTACTCTCCTGAGGACACGATGCTCCATCTCCCATTCTCTGCCACCCTTTCTGCCGGGTGATGTAATGGTGGATGGGGCATGGGGAGTGGTTAGAAGTGGGACTGGAGCCAATGGAAGAGCTTGAGACGGGTGGTCTGGGATCTTGCATTGTCTCCCCATCGAAGGAGAGGATGCAAGAAGCTAATTAGGTGTTGGAATGAGGTTGAGGTACACGATTACAATAAGGAGATGCTGAATGGTGCTTGGGACTCGCCTTATATTGTTGTATATTCGGGCGATGCAGCAGATATGGATTGAGAAATCCCGTTATAGCAGTCGCCACTCCCAGACATGCTATGGAGGGGAGGGTGAGACCACCTTGGCTAGACTGCAGTGGTGAAAGACACCCGTGATAGAGAACATCTACAAATATGGCAGCTCACTCTGATCAGCATAGGAAGCAAGCCAAAGAATGTCTTTCATTGCTACATATTAACATATCACTTACTGTATCAACCTGTAATTAGTAAACTGCTTAGATAATGACACGTTATCTGTGGGCCTCTTGCACACTACATGCAATTCCGGCCCGTTCAGACTACAAAGTGCGGACCGCAACGCATGCGGACCGCAACGCATGCGGACCGCAACGCGTACGAACGCACGCCATCCGCGTTCGTATGCGTTGCGTGGCTGATCCCATCACTGAAAAGTGAATGGGACAGCCGCGCGTTTTTGTAAAATCTGCGTGCAGCATGCGTTCCCGGACCGCACAGGTCCGGAACGCATGCTGTGTGAACATCAGACATTGCACTCTATGCAATGTCTGATGTCCTGCGTGTCGGCCCCCCCGCACGCATTTTTAAAACGCATATGGAAACGCGTGCAGTGTGAACGGGCCCTTAGCGGTACTGCATGCTGCATTTTTCTTTTGATAGCATCCAGGAAAAATTGGAATCGTAAATCAGATTTGCAGTGTGCAGAGAGCCTTATGGCCCTTTTCCACTACAGGCGATTGCGATGCTGAATCGCAAATCGCTAGCGATTTTAAAATTGCTGGGGTTTGCTACACAACATAGGAATCACGGTAGGTAATTTCCATTACCGCGATTCGTTTTTTTTTACTAAAGTGCAATTTTGCCGCGATTTTACTATTCAGTGCATTGCAAACTCGGACTTTGCTGAATCGCATTTGCTAGCATTTAGCGCAAACGCTAGCGATTGGTAGTGGAAAGGGCTCTAAATGCCATCTTTTGACGCAGTTTTCACAATTGAAAGTAATTGGAAAGTAATTATTGATTGTTCCCATAAACAGGTCGATTAGGGCATTTTTTGCTTACAATGTAAAATTCAACAGTCGGATCGATTACATTTTCTCATCCAATTGCTCGTAGAATTGTTTTACATGGATTTTCACCACACACTGCGCATTTATCTGTAGAATTCAATCATAAAAGTCACATTGAAAGATCGCATCTGATGAAAAAATTGTACTCTCAATGGGCACCTGAAATTCCCCCATCTTAACTACGCCCCACGCCAATGGACATGGTCGCGGCAGCAGCCCCAGGACCGCCTAACGCCAATTGGCGTTAAGTCCTGGGGCTGCATTTTGCCGGAGATCACGCGCAGGCTGCGCGTGCATCTCCTGCTAGGGGGCAGAGCTCCGCCCCCTCTTCAGTCTCCGAGTGGTGATTGCCACTCGGGAGACTGTTAGACGGCGTGATCGCCATTTATTTACATGTACAGCGCTGCGATCGGCAGCAGCGCTGTACTGGGGACAGCCGTGTGACACGGCTGTCCCCTCCTGAGGCTGCACAGTGATCGGCTGTCATAGGCTGAATCTTATGACAGATGATCACCCTGATTGGCTGGCGGGGGGAGGGAGCAGGGGAAGACATATTAAAAAAGGCATTTTTATTAAAAAAAAATATATATATTTATAAAACAAATAAACAACTGTGGAGCGATCAGACCCCACCAACAGAGAGCTCTACTGGTGGGGAGAAAAGGGGGGATCACTCACTTGTGTGTTGTGTGGCCCTGCAGCTTGGCCTTAAAGCTGCAGTGGCCAATTAACAATAAAAAGGCCTGGTCTTTAGGGGGGTTTAACACTGCGGTCCTCAACTGGTTAATATACCTTTGAATAGTAACAAACAGCATAAACTGTTGATTACAGCTGAACAACTTGTCTGTACAGCACTCATTTCCCAATAAGTTGCCCTATTATTCAGGCTGCATTCACAGTGGAACATTGCGGAGCTGCGTTATAAAGTTTTATAACGCAGCTTACTGCTCTGCAATGCTAATCCTATGAGGTGGTCAGAGTGCGACGTTAGTGTTGCATTGTAATATGTAGCATTATGGTAATGCACTGCTGCGGTGCATTACCTCTAAACGCACACGTTACCAGGACCAGGAAAGCATACTTTTCATTGCCTGTATGCTTCATCGCTGTACCTACTGTATGTGATGGAAATGCAGCGTTAATACCCTTTTTTGTGTGTGTTGGGTTGTAATGCTTCATTGTGACTTTAACGTTGCATTACAACACAACGTCCCACTGTGAATGCAGACTAAATCAACAATTGTTAAATGATACCCAGGTCATAATGAAAGTGTCCACTTTTACTCACCTGGGGCTTCTTCTAAGCCCCCTTAGTCTTGTCGGTCCCTTCCTGCAATATTCTACTACTGAATTTCCATAGTTAAATATCTGTAATATTTACTGATATTTTACTATGGCTAAACCTAACCCTACTCTCACACAGAACCCAAAGCAGCGATGTGCTGCAATCAAGGAAACCTTTGATTAGTGGTAGTGATTTGAAATAATCCCGGGTGTCAGGGCTTGCGGAAATGTTAATAGCGGCATTGCATTGCAGAAATGCAATGCCACTACTGTATTTGCATTTCAACAAGCCCTAGCGCAGATATTTTAAATCACTATCACTATTCAGGTTCCTCCAGGTGCCAAAATTTACCTTGATTGCCACATACCATGGCAATTATAAAAGCCACGATTTGCGGCAAAGAAGCTTAATTTTGGTGCCTGATAGTGGTTGCCGCCATGCACCCAAATTTCCTTTGTTCGACGCTATTTGCAGCTTTTATAATAGGTGCCTATAGCAGCGCCATTTTATCGTGCCTCTTTTTTCCTGCTTAGGTCCCTAGGAGACCAGGTTCTCTTAGAAACAGACTGGAAATAACAAGGTGTACAAATGTAGTGCTAAACAAGGAACATCTCTATGGAGGTTTCAGTAACAATTATTAGCCTTAGGCAGCATCCTGAGAAAAACTGGTGCTGTTAATGTTGGCAGCCTGCAATGGTCAGAGAATTACCGTATTTTTCGGACTCTAAAATGCTCCTGACCATAAGACGCACCTAGGTTTAGAAGACTAAAACCAGGGGAAAAAATATATACTACTATATACCTGGTGCATCCATGGTGAAGGGGCATCTTGTGGATTCTGCCTCCTTTGCAACTCATGCCCCCTTGTGTCTCCCATGTGTGCACTTCTGTCCTCCTTGCGTCCTCTATGCCCTTTTGTGTCCCCCAGTGTCCTCTGCATGGGCACAGTACAGGGAGTCCCTGACATTGCGGCGGGTTGGAGGTTAGTATTGGCAGGCGTTCACAAGACAGGAACTCCCTGCATTTGGACTATAAGACGCAGTGGCTTTTTCTCCCCACTTTTGGGGGAGAAAAAGTGAGTCTTATAGTCCAAAACTTACAGTACATCAGTGGTGGAAGAGAGGCAGTATGGTGAATTTCCTGGGGTCAGTCTTCAGAGACCCACAGCTCTGCAGACAGCCCTTCATGCCTAATGTACAACAAAAGTTACATCAGTTACTAGAATTCATTTTAAAACACAGTTTCCCTAGATTACTTTCACTTAAGGTGGCCACTAACGGTCCAATCTCTAGCGAAATCATTTGACGATTCAAAATTGTGATCGGATTGTAAATAATCTCCATTGATGGGCACAATTGATTATGAATGATTATAAAAATAGTCGTAGGAAGCAAAGATTGGTTCGTTGATGGTGTAGCAAACAATTTTCCTTCCGATCAGAATTATCTGATCACTCGAATGATTTTTCGCTAGAAATTGGATCGTTAGTGGCCACCCTTATGCTGGGAATACACGGTTCGTTTTTGCCTTCGTTTAAACCTTCGTTTCGATTGTGCCTTTTGTCCTTTTCGATCCCGAAATAATCGATCATACGGTTAATATCACCACCCACGGTTTCGTTTTTTTTTTCGATTCTGATGGTTTCGTTTTTCCAATGATCGAAGGCTGCAAAGAAACGAAACGAAAATCCCTTTTTACAGGGACGGACTAGCATAAACGAATATATAATCGATCTGAAGAGCCATCAAGCCTACCAATGGCTCGATTAGATGGATAAAGAGAGATAATATCAAACATGTTCGATCACTAGTCGTTCGTTTTTGGGGTCTATTAATCGAAACTATAATGAGATTATGACTATTTTCACATACGTTTTCAACACTCGATTCGTTTACCGAACGAATCGAAGGTTTAAACGAAGGCAAAAACGAACCGTGTATTCCCAGCATTAGGCTCCTTTCACATCATGTCCATTGTGTTGCAGCACAACAGACAATATAATGGCATCAAAACGTGATGTGATTATATTTCGATGGAGCCTTTCACACTGGTTGTTTTGCAGTGGGGTGCGACGAGCTCCTATTGAACAATGTACTGGCTGCAGTGCATTACCGGGTGATCATGACTAGCAAATCAGAGACTTAAGGTGCGTACACACGTCAGATAAAAATGAAAGATCACAGACCAATTTTACCCCCTTTCATGTAGTATGAGAGCCATACTTTACACAATCTATTCTATGGAGCTGAACTCCCCATCAGATAGAAATCTTTGCAAGATGCTGCACACAAAGATGCTGTACACATGCAACAGATCAGTATCTGCAAAAGATCTGTTCCTGCAAAAGATCCATTCCTGCAAAATGCATTCATAGTCTGACATCTGCAGATCTCATAACAGACATTCATCTGCAGATCAGACATTTATCTGCCGATCTGAAGATCCAACCTGGTGGATCTGATCTACAGATAATTGTCCGTTAAACAAGGTGTGTACGAGATCTGCAGATATCATAGACTATGAATGCGTTTTGCAGGAGCGGATCTTTTGCAGGAACAGATCTTTTGCAGATACCGATCTGTTGCATGTGTACAGCATCTTTGTGTGCAGCATCTTGCAAAGATTTCTATCTGATGGGGAGTGCAGCTCCATAGAATAGACTGTGAAGGTATGGCTCTCATACTACATGAAAGGGGGTAAAATTGGTCTGTGATCTTTCATTTTTATCTGACGTGTGTACGCACCTTTAGGCCCCATACACACATCAGACCATAGTCTTTTGAAAATGAAAGATCACAGACCAATCTTACCACCCTTCATGTAGTATGAGAGCCATACTCTACACAGTCTTTTCTATGGAGCTGAACTCCACATCAGAAAAAAATCTTTGCAAGATGCTGCACACACAGATGCTGTACAGACACAAAAGATCAGTAGCTGCAAAAGATCTGTTCCTGCCAAAGATCCGTTCCTGCAAATTGCAATGATAGTCTATGAGATCTGCAGATCATCATACACACATGATTTAACTGACATTCATCTGCAGATCAAGCAATCATCTGCAGATCTGAAAATCCATCCTGGTAGATCTGATCTGCAGATGAATGTCAGTTAAATCATGTGTGTATGATGATCTGCAGATCTCATAGACTATCATTGCAATTTGCAGGAATGGTTTTTTGTCAGGAACAGATCTTTTGCAGCTACTGATCTTTTGTGTCTGTACAGCATCTGTGTGTGCAGCATCTTGCAAAGATTTTTTTTTCTGATGTGGAGTTCAGCTCCATAGAAAAGACTGTGTAGAGTATGGCTCTCATACTACATGAAGGGTGGTAAGATTGGTCTGTGATCTTTCATTTTCCAAAGACTATAGTCTGATGTGTGTATGCACCTTTACATATATATCACCAAATGGATCACGTTTCTCTATGAGTTCTCCTAGACATGACCTGATCAGGATACAATGTCTCCTTTTATTCTGCAAAAATTTCAAAGGAACTTCACATAGCATGGTGCCTCCTCTTCTCTCCATAGAGCAGTAGGAGTTGAACAGTATGTGTGCACAGCGCTCATTACATGGGCGTAACAGTCACCCCTGCGACCCCTGCCATCGCAGGGGGGTCCAGAGGCTTTGTAGGCCCCTCCTCCTCCATCTCCCCAACCATTAGTGCAGCCAATTAGCAAATAAAACCTCCCCGTTTCCTCACAAAAAACGTCCCTGCCACCTCCTCCTGCCATGCAGAGTAGCGTGTAGCAGGAGTGTCTGTAATTTTTTCCTGCTTCCAGATGCTGTTCATAGCAGAACACTCTCTGCTGCCATTCGCCAGCTCCCATTCACGTGACCCTCATGGGGTTTGGGGGCCAAGCGGGCCCCATTCTATCATTTTGGCAGGAGGGCCCTATTAAGTCTAGTTACGCCACTGCCTCAGTACAAAACTGCACTTGAAATGGCCTGAGAAGACATCTTGGATGACAAATATTTAACGTGTTCACCAGGCTTCAGTAGCCTTTGTGAGCTGGAATCTGGCTTTCCAGGCATTCAGCTTTGCTTCCCTTGTGCTGCAGCAGAGGAGGGGCTGAGCTCACACAAAGCCGCAGATAATAATGAGATGCTGACACTTCTGTTCATGCACTGAAAAGATGCTGTTCTGGGAAGCAGCTGCCTGAAGTGCAATACTATTGTGACCCTCCAGGAATCCACAGATAGAAGTGGCTGTGAAAGGACACTCTGCAATCAGTCATCAGTGGATTCACTGAGTGGAGATCGCTGCAGTGGATGTGTCTGACAAGCTGAGGAAACGTGGTAGATCATGACGCTTTACATGTAATACCATAGCATGGCACATTGTAATAAACCATATGTATAGCACAATGAAGCAAGGGCTGTTTTCTATGGTGTCATTGTAACATTTGAATAGCTGCCAAAAATCACAAGTTGATGAGTAATGCAGTAGAGATACAAAGAGTTAAATGATGAATAATGGTGATCTAATCACTCAGGCCCCTTCATCCCCTCCCCTCCCTGGTACTTCTCTGGTATATCCATTACATTGCTGATTCCCTTGCGTCTGTGGTGGCACTTCATGTGTAACATTGTCTGTGACTGAACACGGGCTCAGCCCTTTTCATCACTACACCCCAAAGAATAGAATACTGGTTTCTAGGACCCCCACTTGTTCTAAGGGTCCCTTTCCACTGCAAAACGCAAAATGTTTTGATGTGCATTTTTATGCGTTTGCGTTTCTGTTTTTTAGATTGGTGTTGTCTTGATTTTTGAAAATAGATACCAGTGGTTAAATCAATACAAAACCTAAAACGCATTTCTATGCGTTTTTCATGCGTTTTTGATGAGTTTTTCATGCTATCCTATACTTTACATTGAAACGCAAAAAGCATCATAATCGCACAGGCATTCGTATGTGTTTTTTTAAAAATTGGAACGCAGCAGTCGAAAAGGCCATACAAGATTCTTATTTTAAACAGGCTGTGCTTAAGAATCAGCAAACGCATGTGTTTTGAGTTTTTGGCAAAAACGCAGCTAGTGGAAAAGGGGGCTTATTTCCTCTGTTTTTAGGGCAAAGGAAGTAAGAGGGATATGGCAGGGGTGTAACTACAAGTCACCAGCCCCTATGACTGCAGGGGGCCCAGAGTTGTAAGGGGGCCTCAATTAATACTTCACTCCCTCCAATAAACGGGTCCATCCTGCAGATCAGGTATTTTTGTGGCTACACTTGTTATGGGTATGAAGATTATGATGTCCCCACTTGTTTTATGACCCTTGCACAATGGGCAGCCAAGGCTGTGAGTGTCACCGGGGGTAGGCAAGGAAAAGGGTGTGAACATTGGAGGGGGCGGGGGCATCATTTGTAATTACATCCCCTAGGATATGGAGGGTGTCATATTTGTTTCCTTTTAAACAATGGCAGTCCTGCTGATATTTCTGGCATCAGTAGTGTCTGAATCACAAACATGACACAAGCATGCAGCTAAGCTAGACAGAGCACCTGATCTGCATTCTTGTTCAGGGTCTATAGCTAAAAGTATTAGAGGCAGAGGATAAGCAGGACTTCCAGGCATTTTACATTGTTAAATAGAAAATAAATATTGCAGCCTTCATATCCATCTTGCCCTAGATGTCCTTTAATGTCTATAACTATACCAGCGGCAACAGTTGCCAAGAGATTAATAGCCCAAAACTGGAAAAAGCAGAATCCCTTAAAAACAAATGAGTGGATACAAGAATTGACCAGCTTTCTTGAGCTAGAAGAGTGGGAGTCAAATGAGTTTACACCAAACATGAGGCTACATGGCTGGTGTCAAATTTGGACTAAGATATTGAATCATTAAGGGAGAAGAAGACATAAAAATTATTCAGCTGACGTTTTATATAAAACCCCCTATACCTTGATGTTCTGAGCATAATTAGGCGATTATGGGCGAGCTATGGGCAGAATGAGACCTACGGGTTTCTTAGTAAAGAAAATGTTAAATGAATGTTGTTTGTAGGATGTGCTTGTTTGTTTATGGATGATAATGGATGTTAATTTTTCTCAGAAAAAGCATAATGAAGGAAATGTAAAAAAAAAAAAAAAAAGAAAACCAATGATGATAGCACAGCTCAATACAGGAGCACAGCAATGAAGCTGTGTTTTCTTTCAGTTGAGCAGTACCATGCTGCAGGAACTTTTTTTTGGAGTGCCCAGCAGAGAACAAATGTAAGTGAAATTCAACATACACAAGCAATAGAACACAGCAGTACATGCATCCAGCTACATTTAAAGTGGTCAGCAGGTGCTCGTCAGCCAATCAGGATGCACTATCATACACCCTTTACCTGCCATACCACATCTAGCAGCCATTAGCATTCAGGTGGGAGGCTTCAGTTGGACGCCAGCGCAAGATTGCGTCGCTAGCAGGACCGCCCCGTGCAGGCATCCCTCCCACAGGGGTCCCTCCCTAACCGCTTACCTGTCCGTCATGTCCTAGAGCTGAAAGAAAACTTTTAAAAACACACGATTGGTTCGCACTATGGCCAGGGGCCCCGGACCTCTCTCACTGGCCGGGGCCCCAAGGCCAACATGCGATACCTGGAGGGGAGTGCAGGTGGGCCTGGACCTCTCACACCCAGGCTCTGGACCTCTCACATCCAGAAAACCCACCAACACTGCCTCCATACTGAATGCTAAATTCAACACACACAAGCAATAGAACACAGCAGTACATGCATCCAGCTACATTTAAAGTGGTCAGCAGGTGCTCGTCAGCCAATCAGGATGCACTATCATACACCCTTTACCTGCCATACCACATCTAGCAGCCATTAGCATTCAGGTGGGAGGCTTCAGTTGGACGCCATCGCAAGATTGCGTCGCTAGCAGGACCCCCCGTGCAGGCATCCCTCCCACAGGGGTCACTCCCTAACCGCTCACCTGTCCGCCATGTCCTAGAGCTAAAAGAAAACGTTTAAAAACACACGATTGGTTCGCACTATGGCCAGGGGCCCCAGACCTCTCTCACTGGCCGGGGCCCCAAGGCCAACATGCGATACCTGGAGGGGAGTGCAGGTGGGCCTGGACCTCAGGCGGTCCTGCTAGCGACGCAATCTTGCGATGGCGTCCAACTGAAGCCTCCCACCTGAATGCTAATGGCTGCTAGATGTGGTATGGCAGGTAAAGGGTGTATGATAGTGCATCCTGATTGGCTGACGAGCACCTGCTGACCACTTTAAATGTAGCTGGATGCATGTACTGCTGTGTTCTATTGCTTGTGTGTGTTGGATTTAGCATTCAGTATGGAGGCAGTGTTGGTGGGTTTTCTGGATGTGAGAGGTCCAGAGCCTGGGTGTGAGAGGTCCAGGCCCACCTGCACTCCCCTCCAGGTATCGCATGTTGGCCTTGGGGCCCCGGCCAGTGAGAGGGGTCCGGGGCCCCTGGCCATAGTGCGAACCAATCGTGTGTTTTTAAAAGTTTTCTTTCAGCTCTAGGACATGACGGACAGGTAAGCGGTTAGGGAGGGACCCCTGTGGGAGGGATGCCTGCACGGGGCGGTCCTGCTAGCGATGCAATCTTGCGCTGGCGTCCAACTGAAGCCTCCCACCTGAATGCTAATGGCTGCTAGATGTGGTATGGCAGGTAAAGGGTGTATGATAGTGCATCCTGATTGGCTGACGAGCACCTGCTGACCACTTTAAATGTAGCTGGATGCATGTATTGCTGTGTTCTATTGCTTGTGTGTGTTGAATTTAGCATTCAGTATGGAGGCAGTGTTGGTGGGTTTTCTGGATGTGAGAGGTCCAGAGCCTGGGTGTGAGAGGTCAAGGCCCACCTGCACTCCCCTCCAGGTATCGCATGTTGGCCTTGGGGCCCCGGCCAGTGAGAGGGGTCCGGGGCCCCTGGCCATAGTGCGAACCAATCGTGTGTTTTTAAACAAATGAAAGTGGACAGGCAATCCATTTCAGTAGATCACAGAAGAGGAGGCTAGTGGCTTCAGGGACAACTGTATACAATTCAGGCCCATTCACACTAGAGCGTTTCGGCAAAACGCTCAAGCGCTAGCGTTTTTTAAAGTGCTGTAAAGTGCAATAATACCCTATGGGCCCGTTCTCACTTGGGCGATTTGTGTTAATCGCTGGCGATTAACGCAAATCGCCAAGCGCAAATGTGTAGCCTGCACCATTTTCAGCCGATTTTCCAGCGTTCGCATTTAGTGCTAAAGTAGCCCCGAACGCGAAAAATCGCCAAGTGTGAATGGTGATTTTTTTTTTGCATTAATCGGCAAAAATCGCCTGAGCAAAATGCTAGCAAAAGCGCTAGCGTTTTGCAAGTGTGAATGGGGCCTTCAAGTTTCCAACGAAACAATCAAAAAACAATCATGTAGACTCTTTACACTTTACGCTTTAGTGACGCTTTAACATTAGGTCCCCTCCCCATACAAATACACACTGGGGATATGAATAAGAAACTTGAATACAAAATGTATGCTCCTCCTCATCTTCAAATGTGTCTTCTAAAATTTTGTCAGTCTACTAAGTCTAATAGAGTCTAAAGAAAGTTTACGAGCCGAAAGCTTACTTTTTATTTCCTAAGTTGGCCAATTAATAGTATTATCCCGATTCAAAACTTCCTGCTTTTATTGATGGCTAACAGTAACATGGTACTCTTCTGCTACTTCTATACTTTAATAAAGTGAAGTTTGATGTAATTTGCCTTCTTAAAACAGAAGGAAATTTGCAATAATTCAGTTATAAGTGAACATAAGTGGTTACCCACATCACACTATCACTGAATATGCAAATTATCCCTTTTCGCCCTTGTTAAGCCAACAAGGGCGAAAAGGGATAATTTGCATATTCAGTGATAGTGCATTGTGGGTAACCACAAATGTTCACTTATAACTGAATTATTGCAAATTTCCTTCTGTTTTAAAGAGAATCTGTACTGAATAAAATTATTTAAAATAAACACATGAGGTAACTTCAAATGAACATTACATAGTTACCTTGCCATCAGTTCATCTCAGAAGCTCACCATTTTCTTCTTGGAGTGATCCCTTCCAGTTCTGACAACATTTTGTCAGAACTGAAATATATCAGTTGCTGTCAGTTATATATCAGTTGCTGTCAGTTACAGCTGAGAGGAGAACTGATGTGTCCATGTTTCCCTATGGCTCAAGTGGGCGATGTCACAGTTTAACAGTGTGCTGACCAGGAAGCTGTTATGGGGTAATAGCCATTTTCAAAATTGAGGACGGAGAATTCCATTGATCACAGTGGACAAACAGGATGCAGGAGAGGAGAAAGAGATGGAGGAGTAGACTACACGGGAGGCAAGTATGACTTGTGTATGTTTATTTTGACTTTTAATTTTCAGTTCAGGTTTTCTTTAAGAAGGCAAATTACATCAAGCTTTGCTTTTTTAGTAGGAGGGCTTTTTGGTTCCTTTTATCCACCTATACATTCCTAGCAGTTTTGGGTCACCCTGAGCTGCTTGGTTACTCTGTTAATAAAGTGAGTGAGTGAATAACACAGATTTTTTTTAATAAGGTTAATTCTTACAGCGGAGCCCTGAAAGGACAACTTAATACAGCGACTTAATAATAGACTCTGCAAAAGATGCAGCTGCAGGGGGGAGGAGAGGGAGGCTCTTTTTCCTGTCCTGAGAGACTGACAACTAAGGTCACAGAGAGAAAAAAACTTTCTGTTCTCTGCACATTTGTTCTAATGACTGCATCTGCTCAGCCACTGATAGTGAATCATACAAATTCATGTAATTGCTAGAGAAAAGTCGTGCAGTGCTTCACTGCTGTTTTTATCTGCATGGGGGAAACACATTCAAGTGTGAGGGCTACAACCCACTACAAAACGCTATAGCTAATCGCAACCGCTAGCGTTTTGTATGAGTAGTTTGTAAGCGATTTCATGAGCGTTTTCAGTAGCGATTTTAAAAAGTGTAATCAACTTGCCAGCGGTTGTGTAGAGATTAGCGGTTTAAATTATGATTGTTCCTTTCAATTAATTGTAATTTTGTTACAGTGTGCATTAATGTAAAAATCGCTCTGTGAAGGTTTTGACGAGCGATTATGGCATCGGTTATATACTTTACTTTGCAGAAATGCTAACGCTAATCGCTAAAAATGCTGCATGTCCTGCGTTTGAGATTTTGGTAATCGCAATCACTCCAGTGGAATTTGGGCATTCCATTAACAAAAAAAAGAAAACACCCTTAGTATAGGTAAGTAGCCAGGTATAGGTGCCCCCTATATAGGAAGCCAGGTGTAGATGCCCCCAGTATAGGTTAGCTAGGTAGGTTCCCCCAGTATAAGGTAGCCAGTTAGGTTCCCCAGTATGAGGCAGCATGGTAGGCAGTGCTGTGGAGTAGGTACAAACATCTTCCGACTCCGATTCCTCAGTTTATGAAACCACCAACTCCGACTCCGGGTACCCAAAATGGCTCCGACTCCTTAGTCTAATACTTACCAGCGCTGTGGATTTTGTACAAAATCATCCGACTCTGACTCCTCAGTTTGTGAAATCACCGACTCTGGGTACCCAAAATTGCTCTGACTCCTCGACATCACAGGTAGGTTTCCCCAGTATAGGTCAGCCAGTTAGGTTCCCCCAGTATAGGTTAGAAAGGTAGGTTCCCCTGGCCCTGCTGCAACACCCTCCCCACCAGCGACTTGCCTTCTTGAAACAATCGGCGGCTGCCTCCTGCAGCAGGACAGGCTCACCGGATCCCCCTTGCCTGCCTGCTTGTAGTAGACCTCATATCCACGTGACCCTCAGGGCTACAGGAAGAAAGGAGAGCGGCTCCCATAGCAGCACATATACTGGAAGTAATTACTTCTGTTATACACACTGCTATAGGAACCGCTCTCCTTTCCTCCTGCAGTGCTGCAGGTCATGCGGATCTGAGATTTACTACAAGCATGCAGGCGAGGCGGACCCGGTGAGTCTGTCCTGCTTCAGCAAGGGGCGGCTGCCCTAAACCAGCGGTGGCCCGGAGCGAGGTGGGTAGGCGGGATGCCACCTGACGAAGCAGTGTCACCTGGCATCAGGGCCGGGACAGCCCTGAACAAACCGCTCAGTATCCCGCTTAAAGAGGAGCTGTTAGGTATAAGGTCTCAGAGAAAATAAACACATATATCAGTAGCTAAATATAGGCTGTACTTACATTACATATGCATTTCACTGTCCATGTTTGTACTTCACATAATTTTTATATAGTATATGCAGAGAATGATGCTCCTGACAGCTCATGGCAGGTTCCATGTTTGTCTGTCTCCTATGAAGCCAAATGTGTTGTCATGTCCTGCCTGCTTCCTGATCACAAAAAAGCTCATACTGAATAACAGTAGTGTGCAGTGAATATTAATTAGCCATGTGGCTAGGAACAATAGCGGACTCCTGCAGTGTACTCTGCCGGGAGATTTATCAGTGCTGTGCGCTGGACTGAGTTACATGCTATTTTTACTTGACCCTGTAACTTCTCATTAGCAGCCGAGGGGAGAGCCCCAGAATGCTTTGCAGTATGGAATGCGGCTTGCGTCTTCTTAAAAGCTTGGGAATAACAGCTTTGCTGATAAGCACACATCAAATGTAACAGAGATTTTTATCTTCAGTAATGCCTTTTTGGCTTCCTTCTAAACTGTTTAACACAGGAGAATAGAGGTTTAAATTAGCTTTTGTAGCCTGACAGTTACTCTTTAAGCCTCTCTGACACTGTGGGAGCTCTTGGTAGGTTTTGGCAGGTACTCCATATCTATTGTTATGTAAGTGCTTGAAGGGGTCCAATGTAAAACTTGCACCTATCCCCCTATGGTGACCGTACACGGTACAATTAAAATGTTTCATTTTTCTCTTCATTTGACCAAAACTATCAAATAGAGTAAAAATCAAAAAATAATCTTTTTTTTGATCGAGAAAAATTTAATGATTATTCAGTTTTTTCAATAAAAATCTGATCAGACGTGTTGGAAAAATCTGGGTTTGTTTGTGAAATATTTAGTGTATGGTAAGTTGTATAACAAAATACTATTAGATAAACCAACATTTTCCTCATAGTCGATCATTTTTTTTCCAGATTTTCGGGAAAATCAAACGTTCCTGTGTGGTACCTGAAAAGAATTTTAAAAACTATTCAACCAAATGGATTAATCGCTCGAATTTCTCTGTTCGAATAAATAAATAAATTGTGCCATGTATGGGCACCATTAGCTATACCACTGGGTACTTATTTAATGAACATAAACTACATTTAACCACGCACTGCACACACACGTGCTGTAAACTTACCATCATGCACCATCATACAATCATGCGCTGTGCACTTGCCGAATCATGCGCTGTGCACTTACCCACACACTATACAGATGCAGTATGCACTTACCCACAGTTGTAAACACATAAATTGTGCTCTTAAGGTGGCCATACACTAATAGATTTGTAGCAGATTTGACCATCAGATAGATTGCTGTCAGAATCTGACAGGAATCTATCTGACGTGTGCCACACACTAGGAACAGATTTTCAATCAATGTCAGAATGAAGTCTATTGAAAATCGATCGAAATGCATTATTGCACCATTCGATCCAATACAGCTCTGTGGGCCATTGATCTGCTGCCAGCAGCCGACAGACCTAGATTTTTCATCCGGACCAATCGAGCAAATCGATCGAAATCGGCCAGAAATCGATCAATTATGCTTCCTGCTGCATCCATTTCTAGCCGATTGGATTAGAGCGGTTGAATCGGCCGTATATCTATGGCTGAAATCGACCAGTGTATAGACCCCTTTACCCAAGCTCTGTACACATATGCACTGAATGTGGGCCTCAATTTGTAAGAATGAGAACAGAGGGGTTTGCAGCCTATTGCCAATATTCCAACTATAATAACCTTGCCTTGATTGGACACACATAAGGTCTAACAATGGGTGCCCTGATTTTCCCATACAAATAATGTGTGCTATTATAGACCTTTGTGGTAGTGTAATGAAATGACTTACACTTTGTAAAACACATAGTGTTATTATAGATCCACACTTGGGCTACCACAAATGACATGGTAAAAAAAAGAGGTGAAAATTAGATACCACCAATGCTGCTAGGATAAATGTATAATTCAGTGTTAACCCTAATTAAAGTATGCTTGCGTTTAAGTATACTGTAGCATATAAAAATACCTATTCTTGGTGTACAATGAGGATTCTTTTTTTACATTTCAGCCATTCTTGCTCATTTTCCAGATAGTGTGCCTAGTCCCAATAATACAGTGAACAAGCTTATGCCCAGTGCTGAGGACAACATACAGACAAATAATGGTGCCCATACACTTACCGATTTTCCTGTTCAAATCCTCTAAAATGTCTGATCGATTGACTTTCTATCTATTTTGACCAAATATTGATTTAATGTATCGATTGGACAGGATGGTAGATCTAGGTCAATTGGGGGCGGAGCGGTAAATGGACGGCCCATAGCGTTGCACTGCACTGAACAGTGCAACACTGCAGTTTGATTGATTTACACTAGATTCCCTGCTGAAAACTTTTGGAAATAGATGTGCAATGTGTGGTAGGAATCAATTATTTCCTGAATTGATTCCTTTAAGAGAGGAATAGATTGTTTTGCCAAGTCATCGGGAGCGCACTGCCACTGCGCATACGCCTGTACATGTGCAGAAGACACCAACCCATCAGGGACTGGCGATACTTCAGAGGCTGCCAGTGGGACCCGGGAGAAGACCGGACCTGTGGTGAGCGACATACGTGACCTCTAGGGGCCAGAAGAAGCCCCAGGTAAGTAAAGCTATATTTAATGAATCCCCTTGCTAAGGCAAAAAGCTCTCGGCTGCCCCCAGCAGGCCTGCAAAAATTCCCTGTCTATGAAGGCCCTTTTCCAGTGAAAGTTTCAGAATTTTAACACAAGTTTTTTTTCGTGCAGTTGCTTGCAATTTTTATACGTTCTTTCATGTTTCATGATATGATTGTGTTTGTTTTTCTCTTATTCGTTTTGTATTAAAAAACAGACAGGGAAATTGCAAGAAAACTGCATAACAACACATTTGGTATGTGACTTTTTTTGTGCTCCCATTGACTTTAACCCAAACACAGTCACAGGAAAAAAAAAAAAGATACAAGCACAACATTTGCCTTTGGGGGACATCAAATTACACAGTGGCAGCAGCCGTGAAGTGAAGACATCCTTCCGAGATTTCTATTATTATAGCGGCGCAGCAATTGGCCAAATGCAATCTGTTTAGATAATATATGCAATGGAAAAAGGCCCACATCGTTATCCGAAACGCTGATAAAGGGGGGGCTGTTGTCGTTCTCGATAGCGACAGCTATAAAATGGAGGCCCTAAGACAATTGGGGGATCCTGCGGTGTATCAAAGATTGGGGGGGGGACCCCGTAAAGGTTTTCCAGAGAGAGCTTTTCGATTTATTGTCTTTTGGACGTGACTTGGGGGTTTTGGATCAGAAATTGTTTGACTATTTGGGTGTGACCCATCCAGTTACCCCGAATTTCCATCATCTTCCCAAAATCCACAAGCCGGGTGCTCCCCCGGAGGGCAGGCCTATTGTGGCTGGCATTGGCTCTCTGGGGGAGCGCCTGAGCGAGTGGATCGATTCCCTGCTACAACCACTGGTGAGGAGGCTTCCGGGGTTTATTAGAGACACCAAGCACCTACTCGCAAGTTTGGAGACTTTTTCTTGGCAGGATCACTATGTGTGGGTGACCATTGATGTTAAAGCCCTATATTCATGTATACCCCATGATTTGGCTGTTAGGGCTATTGAATATCACCTTGACAAATATTCCACGTATTCTAAGGATTTAAGATCTTACATTTGCCTGGCCGTCAAGTACCTCCTGACCCGCAATTATTTCATGTTTGATGGCGGCTTCTACCTCCAGAGGCCCCTCCATGGGGGCGAAGTTTTCTCCGTCACTAGCCAACCTATACATGGGTTGGTGGGAGGAGCGCCACATCTTTGGGGGTGGGAGCCGTTATCTGGGGGATGTTGCGTGGTACGGGAGGTACATTGATGACCTTCTCCTGGTATTGGGGGGAAAGCCTGAGGACATCCCTTTATTTATGAGTGAATTGAACATCAACACCTTCAGTTTACAGTTCACTTTTAGTTGGGGAGTGGGCTGTATTGACTATTTGGATGTAACTCTGGTCAGTGACTCCAATGAGGGGAGGGTACACTCAAGGACCTACAGAAAGCTGTGCAGTGGGAACACTACCCTTCGAGCCACTAGCTGCCTTTCCAAAACACACCATACGGGGGGGGTTCACGTAGGAGAATTTACCAGGGCCCGCCGTAATTGTTCGAAAGAGGCTTGGCTCAGGGAGGAGTTCGAGAAAGTAGGAGGAAGATTAAAGGAGAGAGGGTACCCCGACTGGATGATCAATAGGGCAAAAATCAGGGCCAACTCTAAAAACAGGGACTTTTTGCTTAAAAAGACATGGGACACAGACGCTAACTCTAAGGCCTGTAAAGTAACATTTGTAACAACCTACAGTGTTGAATTTGACAAGATTGTGTCTATCCTCAAGAAATATCTCCCGGTTCTGGAGGGGGATGATGATTTACGCAGTGTCCTACAACAGGGGGTACGTTTTGCTAGTAGGCGGGCTCCTACCCTGGCCCAATCTCTGTCTCCTAGTCTGTATGAGTCCCGAACCAGGTCATCTACTTGGCTGGATCTGTTGGGCTCATACAGATGTGGAGTGAGGACATGTCACTATTGCAGGGTTCATACTCGAACTCGGGTTGCTACGTCAGCCTCGAACGGACGCAGTTTTCCCATTAAGCAGTTTGTCAACTGCGGGACGTCGTATGTGGTGTATCTCATTACCTGTGGGGCTTGTGCCCTACAGTATGTGGGATGCACCACGAGACTGCTACGCGCTAGTATAGGGGAGCATTACTGCGGTCCGGGATGGCTTAGCACCAATATTTCCAACGTGGCGAAACATTTTCGCCAGGCGCATCAAGGGGACATGTCCTCCTTTTCTTTTCATGGTCTGGAGAGGGTTTCACCTGCCCAGAGAGGAGGGGACACGACAAAACTGCTTATGAGCCGTGAGGCACTGTGGATTTTCAGACTGGGAACAAGACTCCCCAATGGTCTGAATTCCCGCTGGGATTTGGCGTTGCTGACATAGTGTTTTGGCTCCTCTATACACACTGCTCCCAGGTGGTTTTATCTGTACAATTTATACTTCCTAGTTTTTATTCTTTCTTAATAATTGTATATTGTTATTTTAGGGTAGATTGGAACTTTGTACTTTGCACACTTGGGCCTCCTGTGTAACTCTAATATTTAGCCAAAGAATGATTGTGGATATTTACTTGGCTATTCTATGTTGTTAATATCCCCTCCTGTGTGTGTGGGGCTAGGGGTGTGTTCCTGGGCTTGGTTTTCAGGGACCGCCCACTCCACAGGGGGAGGGTATATATTAGGCTTTCTGTGCTATTGGTACTCTAGCTATGAATAAGGACCAGTAGGTCCGAAACATGTCAGCTGGTGATGTGTGTTGATTTGTGTTGGATACGTCCATGAATAAAGTATTGGATTTTAGGAGCATTGTGCGGACAACCCTTCGTTCTCAAGGAAAAAGGCCCTTATTGTCATTAATAAGAACTGTATTACTTCCACATCTTGGTAAATAAGCCTGGCAAATAAGCCTGGCAATCTTCCTGATAGTGCTGGATTGCAATGTGGTGGTAGAATGGTAACCTTCATGTAAGCCTCAGGCATGTTTGCCATATTAGCAATGCACATCCTCTTCGCAGGACACTAGAGTAGGTTCCATTGGGTTAAACAGGAGGCTTGTCGCATCCTCAAGGCACAATATACTGTATACTTTTGCACATTTGGCAACAACCTCTAACAACCCAAACCCCTTATCCCACAAAGACTACTTGGATGTCTTCGTCACCTAAGCTACAAAATCCTTCTCTGCAAACATGTCTCAAACCTATGTATATACAGCTATTTGCATACATGCGGCACCTGGGAAGGGCATAAAGATACTGTATATGTTCCTCTCAATGTCTACACACTCAACATGGGCAGAGGCTGGTGGAAAGTTTCAGCTTTCAAATTTGCTTCGCTGGCAAGTCTGAGAGGCCAGTAAACTTCCTGAGAAAGTCACATAGGCTAATAGTCTCATAATGTATATAAGCACATCAAATACGCAGTTCAAAAGACCATTCATCAATAGAAGTATCATAGGGAGTGATTAGAGATGTCATAGTCCCTGCTTTGCTCAGAGGGATTGTACCATCATTATGATGAGCCTTGCTTAGTTACTTACTCAGTGGTTACCAGTTAAAATCTGTAAGTACTCATTTTTGTATGTTTTGTATTTAGTTAACTGTATATAATGGCACGCGAGGCACTGGAACAAGGCCACTATGTGTATGCTGAATTTGCACGTTGTCGTCTCAGCATTGACTACAGAATGTAGTGTAAATTCCCAGAAGACAGTATGACAGCATTTTCATAGGCTGTGTAATCTTTATTTGACCTGTTCATTCCAGTACTAGAGACACACACAGAGGCGTGCAGGAATATAAATGGCATGGTGCAGGTTTCTGAGTAACTTTCATTAAACATTCATGGAGTCAAAATAGATTTTCTTTTTTTACTTTTCAATCTGCCTGTACAGATACTGATCTTGATTGTTATCGAGTAGACAAGTTAATTGATAACCTTTAAGCATGGTTTCTCATTGTAGAATTGTTGGCCAGAAAGATTTGTAGACTTCCATTGCTGAACTCCTGGTGGAACTGCTACTTGGCAGTTGCCTAGGAATTGAGCTGCTACTACTACTTCTAGCCTTTTTGTGGGCATTGCAGGGCTACACACTGGAAACCGCTGATGATTCCAGAGCAAAGTGTATCCTTCTGTCACTGTTATATTCTCTAGTGGCATGGCAGGGAATTCCCTGCTGTGTCCATAGACACCATAGTTACTATGCAATTACCAAATTCACCAGTGTTAAAAAGAACCTGTAATAAAGAAAAGTGCCCCTGAGGGGTACTTACCTCAGGAAGGGGAAGCTTCTGGATCCTAATGAGACTTCCCCCTTCATCCTGTGCAGCACCGATCCAGCGCTGGTTCCCTCGATCAGCAGCAGATGGCAATATTTACCTTTGAAATCCAACGCAGGCGCAGTACCAGATTCCCCCTCGAGCTCCGATGAAAATAGCTGAGCCCAATCAGGTCCGCTCTACTGCACTGGATCCCAAAGGTAAATATTGCTGCATGGTGCAGGCGCTACTACGCTTCTGCCAACAAGCTTGTTGGAAGACTTTCTGGGGGTGCCAAAGCTGGATTGGGGCTACACAGGGGGATGGGGGAAGCCTCATTAGAATCCAGAGGCTTCCCCCTCTCCAGGTAAGGTGGTAAAATCAGGCAATTTCTAATTCATCTAATTCAGCTGTCTACAACAAAAACCCAAGAGGACCAGCACCACCCGGAAGGTATGACTAAAGACCCATACACACTAGATTAAACTCGTCTGAGTTGGCGGATAATGAGCGCCTCAGCTGATAATCCAGCGTGTTTACAGCAACCTCCGACCAGTGACCACCACCCCACCAGTGATCTACCAGGAAATTCAACTCATCCAATCGAAGGCTGATTGCTTTCAACTCACTGCTGCCCCGCCCGCTGCATGATGTCACTTTTGCCACGTTCCGTCAGACTGCATTGAAACAAAGCACGTTGTCAGCCTACGCAGCTGTACACCCCTGGCCCAGCGATGTTGCCTGACGGTGATGTTGCCTGAGGGATTGGGACCCACCCCTATTAGGTGTGTACAGGCCTAATAAGAGGCATGCATGTGCTCAGGGTAATTGGTAATGAATAGGCATGATCGGAACCAACAAATTCTGTTCCGTCGGAATTCACGGATTCCGTCAATGATAAATTCCGTCGCTATAAAATTCCGCCGGATTTAATGAAGTTCCGCGGAATTCCGAATTCTCTCTCTCTCCATCCATCCATCAATTTGTATCATCCTGTAGGGAATTGCAGTTTTTCAAAACAGCTTACATACCTTAGCCAGGATTTGAACCCAGGTCGCAGTGTGTAGTGGGTATCTGTCTTACCCCCTAGACCATGCTGGCCTAGCATGTACCATTATGATCAATTCAATAGAAAAAGTAGCATGATTAAGGATTTGTACTTTTTTAAAAGCCAGTTTACATACCTTAGCCAGGATTTGAACCCAGGTCTCAGTGTGTAGTAGGTATCTGTCTTAACCCCTAGACCACTAACCACACTACATGCTAAAGCTGGCCTAGCATGTACCATTATGACCAATCCAATAGAAAAAGTAGCATGAATGGACACTTTGCTAAGAGGTCGGTAAAGTCAGCTGTTTTGAGCATTACTGCTTTATGAATAGAGGCCAATGGGCTCGATTCACAGCTAACTTAGTTTGCACGCCTAAAAGCTTTGGGCATGCTAACTACAGTGCTAAGTAGTTAGCACAGCCAAAGGTTTTAGTTAGCGTGCACAAAGTTTAGCGGTAAAGTTTAAAGTTACTATGGCCTTTTAGGGCGTGCTAACTAAGTTATCACTGCTTTGTGAATTGAGCCCATTGCATGTTTTGCGGGCTTGCGGCAAACAGCAAAACACAGTTATACAAGCTATTAAAGTAAATACCCTTGCAGGGGAAACGTGTGCTTTGCGTTCATGTTTTTTTTGGTACATGCTAGGCCAGCTTTAGCATGTACTGTGGTTGGTGGTCTAGGGGGTAAGACAGATACCAACTACACACTGAGACCTGGGTTCAAATCCTGGCTAAGGTATGTAAGCTGTTTTGAGAGAGAGAGAGAGAGGTAAGGTGGTAAAATCAGGCAATTTCTAATTCATCTGATTCAGCTGTCTACAACAAAAACCCAAAAGGACCAGCACCACCCAAGAGGTATGACTAAAGACCCATACACACTAGATTAAACTCGTCTGAGTTGGCGGATAATGAGCGCCTCAGCTGATAATCCAGCATGTTTACAGCAACCTCCGACCAGTGACCACCACCCCACCAGTGATCTACCAGGAAATTCAACTCATCCAATCGAAGGCTGATTGCTTTCAATTCACGGCTGCCCCGCCCGCTGCATGATGTCACTTTTGCCACGTTCCGTCGGACTGCAGAGAGAGAGAGAGAGAATTGAAAGATTTTTTGTGTGTTATCCCGGAAAATTCCGCGGAAATAATAAAATTCCGCGGAAATAATAAAATTTCCACTGAATTCCATTTGAGAGGTTTAACAATTCCGTTCCGACTACCGGAATCGATCTAATTCCGGCCGGAATCACGGAATTAACAATTCCACGGAATTTACCGAGCATCCCTAGTAATGAACAAACAAACAAAGAAAATCCAACCAGGGGTACCAAAACCTTAAATATCATGAGCCAACTATCATGAAGTGTTAAATACAATAATCTTTATTAGCCACTATTGGCAATAAAACCAAGTAAAAGCAAAACGCTTGGCAGCACAAAGGGGGCAGTATAAATCAATGGTTCAACAATGATATATGGGTAAAAAAAAGAGTACAATACACAGATCAGAAAAGTCAACAGAAATGTATGAATCCAGTATCATCAAGGGAATATTATGCCCAATTGTAGACATACTTGCAACAATAAATAAGGGAGATTTCAAAATGTGGAATGATACAATATACCAGTACCGTATACTGGTAAATACAAAATGGCTTCACAATTAATTGACAGCTACATTAGTCACAGAAGGCCCATTTCCGATTAACTTTTCTTATAAGTCTTCTCCAAGGAGATGTTTTCAAACCTTGCCAATGAAATACCTATAAAGCTCCCAACAAGTAAGAACTTACTACAAATACGTTTGATATTACCTTTTAATACTTCTTCAATTGCTACATGCTGAAAAATTATTTTTTCCATAAGATTAAAAATTATCTCCTCAGAGGAAACTCAGGAAAAAAGTTAATTGGATAACGGGCAAAGTGAGATTAAGGTGATAAGTGGTGAAGAGTAAAATACTGCCAGCATCCCGCACTGGTAGTAGGATGGGAGAACAGAGAAGGAATGCAATAATAGTACAATAGTGTGGATGATCAGAGTGGACTGAAGAAGATTGGTACCGGAAATACGTGCTAAACCCACCCACTGCCATGTCTCGTAAGTCATTTGTCTCTGTACTGCCAAGTAAATACTAGCAGTGCAGAAAAGATGAAATCATTCAAATGAGATATTTCCAGGGCTGTGGAGTTGGAGTCGGGGCAATTTTGGGCACCTGGAGTCGGAGTTGTTGATTTCATAAACTAAGAAGTCGGAGTCAGGAGTCGGATGATTTTGTACAAAATCCACAGCCCCGCTAAGTATAAGACTAAGGAGTCGGAGTCGAGGAGTCAGAGCCAATTTGGGTACCCGGAGTCGGAGTCGTTGTTTCATAAACTGAGGAGTCGGGGTTGGAAGATTTTTGTACCGCCTCCACAGCCCTGGATATTTCTGTTTACATGTGTTAAGTAGGAATGCTTCTTGGCTGAAATTAGGTCAGATGAGCAACCCATTGTCCCCTATGCCAACCGGCATGGCCAGGATGCCTGCGCCTGACAGCCTAGGGCTCTGCCATACATAGCTTTATCAGTAACATGGGGGTATCTGCATGAGAATAATGGAAATCCTTTCGCTCTCTTGCAAAACTCTGTCCATGTCAAGGACAAGGGACTCCTCCCCACATCATGCTCAGGGAGTCGGGGGTTACTACTCCCACACTTGTAGATGTACTATGTAGAAGCTTTCCAGAGGCGCCAATAGAATAAAAGTCACTTAAACGAGCTTAAAACCGATGGGGCAGTGGTGGGCCTATCCCATCCATGCGGACAAAGCAAACAAAGGAAGGACTGTGGCATCAACAGTCAAACAACAATTTATTTATACTCCACAGTAAAAATAGGCAACGCGTTTCACGGGCTCAATCCCGCTTCATCAGGCCAATGAAAAAAGGAGCATACAGCTTAACAGCATCAAAACCACACTGAGCGCCTCTGACTTGTAGATGTACGTTCTGAGTGGACTTATGATGGAATCTGGGAGCCCCTATTAATAAAAGAGACCCAAAGATGTCCATCCTCTTCCAAGTAAATAGGTATAGGTGGTCATTGTAAGCCTTTGGCAGGGTCCTCCCTTCCCTAGTCTATTCTACATGATCATGTGCTCCTTTCCTATGACAGCCTAGTACCTGTATTACTGAGCCTACCTAACCAGCCCATGTATTTTGCACGTCTGTCATTTTTTTGTATCATTGTATGTGTTTATTGTCCAGCACTGCATAATATGTTGGCACTTTAGAAATACAATAAATAATAATAAAAATGTTGGCCCTCCTAAGATTATTTTTTTTTATTCTTCAATAATCTTGATTGCATAGTCACCTCTCCCCATCCGGACTAGCACCTCCAACACACCTCTGCCAGGTACCCCCCGGGCTCCATTGCCCCCCCCCCCCCCCAGCATGAACTGAAGCCGCGCACACACCATCACATTACGCATATGTTTGGTTCCTGTTCATATTGCCAAGAGCCACCGAGTATGATGAATGACCTCTGACTTAAAAGGATATGCCACGGCCAACAGGCTGGTAGCTCAAGGTTAGCGATTAAAATAAAAGTCACTGATACATATACAGTACACTGGCCTGCAGAGTGAGGCACAGGAATAGAAAAGTAAATGCAACATACAGAGACTTATATATGATTCTATAGGCTTATTTAGCAATCTGACACCATGTCACACACAGGCATGGTCGGAAGAGCCCATTTCCGTTTCCGGGACAATTCCGCATACCGTCATACCGAAATTCCGCTACCGTTTCATTCCGACGGTATTCCGGAGCTGTTCCGTGGAATTCCGACGTATACGGAATTCCGTCGGAAAAATTTTAAAATCTCTCCCTCCTCCTCCTATCCATCCATCTATCCTCTTATATCATCAAGTAGGGAATTGCAGATTTTCAAAACAGTTTATATACCAAAGCTGGGATTTGAACCCAGGACACAGTGTGTAGTAGGTATCTGTCTTACCCTCTAGACCATGAACCACACTACATGCTAAAGCTGGCCTAGCATAAACCATACTACCATTATGATCAATTCAATAGAAAAAGTAGCATGATTAAGGATTTGCACTTTTTGAAAAGCATGCTTATATACCATAGCTGGGATTTGAACCCAGGATGCAGTGTGTAGTAGGTATCTGTCTTACCCTTTAGACCATATTTAATTCCGTCGGAATTAAAACATTTCCGCGGAATTCCGTTTAAGAGGTATAGGAATTCCGTTCCGACCACCGGAATCGGAATCGGCTAATTCCGTCCGGAATCACGGAATTAATAATTCCGCGGAATTTTCCGACCATCCCTAGTCACACAGTCTTGATCTAGTGTGCAAAGTCCCGTACTCACCGCCTGATGGGTTCTGCGACATTCCCTTGACGACGGTCGTCAAGCGACGCTTCTTCCTGTCAGAGGGTATGCACGACATTACAAAACGCTACACGTCGGAAGCAAACAAGACTTCAAGTGATCGCGGTACTTTGGCGCGGGAGTCGTCAGAGATCTTGGCGATCCGATCTGGCGTAACGGTCGTTATTGCGACTCCGCCTAGCACATCAACTCACCTGAAGGATGGCCAACTTCTTTGAAGCCACTTCTCCCCCGGCCACCACGTGACTGTACTGGCCGGCTCGGCGATGTTGCCCAAGGAGATTGGGTCCTGATCCCCAATGGATGACACAGATCACAGATGTGTGCGCACCTTAAAGGACTTCATCAGTGCTTAGATCTATTGAATCCTGACAGCATTTGACAATACAGGTAAACACAAATAATCAATTTAGCTCTGGATTTATCTAGTAGGGCTAGATTGCTTGCTCAGTGTTTCACAGAAATCTTGCAGCTTATTTTGAAAGTGCCAACTGGCAGCTTTTCCAAAGCAATACACACCAAGAAATATATTCAAAGTAGACTGTAATCATGTAAATGCTTAGCGTTCCAGAAGGTTTATACACAGTAATAAAACAGCAGAACTGCCAGATACAGTGGGTTGCAAAGGTATTCGGCCCCCTTGAAGTTTTCTACATTTTGTCACATTACTGCCACAAACATGCATCAATTTTATTGGAATTCCACGTGAAAGACCAATACAAAGTGGTGTACATGTGAGAAGTGGATCGAAAATCATACATCATTCCAAAAAATGTTTACAAATCAATAACTGCAAAGTGGGGTGTGCGTAATTATTCGGCCCCCTGAGTCAATACTTTGTAGAACCACCTTTTGCTGCAATTACAGCTGCCAGTCTTTTAGGGTATGTCTCTACCAGCTTTGCACATCTAGAGACTGAAATCCTTGCCCATTCTTCTTTGCAAAACAGCTCCAGCTCAGTCAGATTAATGGACAGCGTTTGTGAACAGCAGTTTTCAGATCTTGCCACAGATTCTCAATTGGATTTAGATCTGGACTTTGATTGGGCCATTCTAACACATAGATATGTTTTGTTTTAAACCATTCCATTGTTGCCCTGGCTTTATGTTTAGGGTCATTGTCCTGCTGGAAGGCGAACCTCTGCCCCAGTCTCAAGTCTTTTGCAGTCTCCAAGAGGTTTTCTTCCAAGTTTGCCCTGTATTTGGCTCCATCCATCTTCCCATCAACTCTGACCAGCTTCCCTGTCCCTGCTGAAGAGATGCACCCCCCGAGCATGATGCTGCCACCACCATATTTGACAGTAGGGATGGTGTGTTCAGAGTGATGTGCAGTGTTAGTTTTCCGCTACACATAGTGTTTTGCATTTTGGTCAAAAAGTTCCATTTTGGTCTCATCTGACCAGAGCACCTTCTTCCACACGGTTGCTGTGTCCCCCACATGGCTTGTGGCAAACTGCAAACGGGACTTCTTATGCTTTCTGTTAACAATGCCTTTCTTCTTGCCACTCTTCCATAAAGGCCAACTTTGTACAGTGCATGACTAATAGTTGTCCCATGGACAGAGTCTCCCACCTGAGCTGTAGATCTCTGCAGCTCGTCCAGACACCATGGGCCGCTTGACTGCATTTCTAATTAGGGCTCTCCTTGTTCGGCTTGTGAGTTTAGGTGGATGGCCTTGTCTTGGTAGGTTTACACTTGTGCCATACTCCTTCCATTTCTGAATGATCGCTTGAACAGTGCTCCGTGGGATGTTCAAGGCTTTGGAAATCTTTTTGTAGCCTAAGCCTGCTTTAAATTTCTCAATAACTTGATCCCTGACCGGTCTTGTGTGTTCTTTGGACTTCATGGTGTTGTTGCTCCCAATATTCTCTTAGACAACTTCTGATGCCCTTACAGAGCAGTTGTATTTGTACTGACATTAGATTACACACAGGTGCACTCTATTTAGTCATTTACACTCATCAGGCAATGTCTATAGGCAACTGACTGCACTCAGATCAAAGGTGGCCGAATAATTATTACGGCTCAGTGCAAGTTAAGGCCCGAAGTGGCAGACCAAGAAAAATCTCAGATAAACAGAAGCGACGAATGGTGAGAACAGTCAGAGTCAACTCACAGACCAGCAACAAAGACCTACAACATCTTGCTGCAGATGGAGTCATTGTGCATTGTACAACCATTCACCGCACTTTACACAAGGAGATGCTGTATGCGAAAGTGATGCAGACGAATCCTTTTCTCCGCCCACAGCACAAACAGAACCGATTGAGGTATGCTAAAGCACATTTGGACAAGCCAGATTCATTTTGTAATAAGGTGCTGTGGGCTGATGAAAATTGAGTTATTTGGGCATAACAAGGGGTGTTATGCATGGAGGAAAAACAACACAGAATTTCAAGAAAAACACCTGCTACCTACAGTAAAATATGGTGGTGGTTCCATCATGCTGTGGGACTGTGTGGCCAGTAGAGTTGGGCCGAACGGTTCGCCTGCGAACGGTTCCATGCGAACTTCCGTGGTTTGCGTTCGCGTCCCGCAGGCGAGGTTTTGCGGAAGTTCGGTTCGCCCCATAATGCACATGGAGGGTCAACTTTGACCCTCTACATCACAGTCAGCAGGCCCAATGTAGCCAATTAGGCTACACTAGCCCCTGGAGCCCCACCCCCCTTATATAAGGCAGGCAGCGGCGGCCATTACGGTCACTCGTGTGCCTGCATTAGTGAGAGTAGGGCGAGCTGCTGCAGACTGTCTCTCATAGGGAAAGATTAGTTAGGCTTAGCTTGTTCCTGGCTGCATACCTGTTCTGTGAACCCACCACTGCATACCTGTACTGTGAACCCACCACTGCATACCTGTTCTGTGAACCCACCACTGCATACCTGTACTGTGAACCCACCACTGCATACCTGTTCAGCGAACCCGCCACTGCATACCTGTTCAGTGAACCTGCCACTGCATACCTGTTCTGTGAACCCACCACTGCATACCTGTTCAGTGAACCCACCACTGCATACCTGTTGTGTTCAGTGAACCTGCCACTGCATACCTGTTCTGTTCAGTGGACCCGCCACTGTATACCTGTTCAGTGAACCCGCCACTGCATACCTGTTGTGTTCAGTGAACCTGCCACTGCATACCTGTTCTGTGAACCCGCCACTGCATACCTGTTCTGTTCAGTGGACCCGCCACTGTATACCTGTTCAGTGAACCCGCCACTGCATACCTGTTGTGTTCAGTGAACCTGCCACTGCATACCTGTTCTGTGAACCCGCCACTGCATACCTGTTCTGTTCAGTGGACCCGCCACTGTATACCTGTTCAGTGAACCCGCCACTGCATACCTGTTCTGTTCAGTGAACCTGCCACTGCATACCTGTTCTGTGAACCCACCACTGTATACCTGTACTGTTCAGTGAACCCGCCACTGCATACCTGTTCTGTTCAGTGGACCCGCTACTGTATACCTGTTCTGTTCAGTGAACCCGCCACTGTATACCTGTACTGTTCAGTGAACCCGCCACTGCATACCTGTTCTGTTCAGTGGACCCGCCACTGCATACCTGTTCTGTTCAGTGGACCCGCTACTGTATACCTGTTCTGTTCAGTGAACCCGCCACTGCATACCTGTTCTGTTCAGTGAACCTGCCACTGTATACCTGTTCTGTTCAGTGAACCCGCCACTGTATACCTGTTCAGTGAACCCGCCACTGCATACCTGTTCTGTTCAGTGAACCCGCCACTGCATACCTGTTGTGTTCAGTGAACCCGCCACTGTATACCTGTACTGTTCAGTGAACCCACCACTGCATACCTGTTCTGTTCAGTGAACCTGCCACTGCATACCTGTTCTGTGAACCCGCCACTGTATACCTGTACTGTTCAGTGAACCCGCCACTGCATACCTGTTCTGTTCAGTGAACCCGCCACTGCATACCTGTTGTGTTCAGTGAACCCACCACTGTATACCTGTACTGTTCAGTGAACCCGCCACTGCATACCTGTTCTGTTCAGTGAACCTGCCACTGCATACCTGTTCTGTGAACCCGCCACTGTATACCTGTACTGTTCAGTAAACCCACCACTGCATACCTGTTCTGTTCAGTGAACCCGCCACTGCATGCCTGTTGTGTTCAGTGAACCCGCCACTGTATACCTGTACTGTTCAGTGAACCCGCCACTGCATACCTGTTCTGTTCAGTGAACCCGCCACTGTATACCTGTTCTGTTCAGTGAACCCACCGCATCAGTGCGCATACCTGTGCAGTTAAGTGAACCCACCTACCTACGTGAGTGCACGCAGTGTGATATACCACTCCGTGCATACCCGACCCGATATGGACAAAACAGGTAGAGGAAGAGGTAGTGCCAGAGCCAGAGGAAGGCCACCCGGCAGGTCTGCGCGAGGTCATGTAAATGTAATTTCGTGTGGACCTGGCCCACAGTACAGTGCTCGGAAGAAGGCACGTCCCATCACCTCCCAAGATTGTCAGGACGTGGTTGAGTATTTAGCGACACAGAACACCTCATCTTGCTCAGCCACCAGCGCTAATACTAGCACCACTTCCGCTGCATTTGACACTTCGCAAGAATTATTTAGTGTTGAAATCACTGATGCACAGCCATTGTTGTTACAGCCAGATGAATTTTCACCAGCTCATATGTCTGAGTTACGCGGCAACACTATGGATGTAACGTGTAAGGAGGATGAAGGACCTACTGATGGTGCATGTTTGGATTTGTCTGAGGCAAGCGAAGCTGGGCAGGATGATTACGATGATGACGATGATAGGGATCCTCTGTATGTTCCCAATAGAGGAGATGAAGAGGGGGACAGTTCAGAGGGGGAGTCAGAGAGTAGTAGGAGGAGAGAAGTTGCTGAAAGAAGCTGGGGCAGCTCTTCGTCAGAAACAGCTGGTGGCAGAGTCCGGCACCATGTATCGCCACCTATGTACAGCCAGCCAACTTGCCCTTCAGCATCAGCTGCTGAGGTCCCCATAGTGCCCACATCCCAGGGTGGCTCAGCAGTGTGGAAATTTTTTAATGTGTGTGCCTCAGATCGGACCAAAGCCATCTGTTTGCTCTGCCAACAAAAATTGAGCCGTGGAAAGGCCAACACTCACGTAGGGACAAGTGCCTTACGAAGGCACCTGGAGAAAAGGCACAAACAGCAATGGGATGGCCACCTGAGCAAAAGCAGCAGCAGCACACAAAAGAAAAGTCACCCTCCTTCTCCTCTTCCTCCTTCAGGTGCATCATCTGCTTCTGCCGCTTTCTCCCTTCCACCTTCACAGGCACCCTCCTCCACTCCGCCTCTGCCCTTGAGCGCTTCCTGCTCCTCTGCCCACAGCAGCAGTCAGGTGTCCGTGAAGGAAATGTTTGAGCGGAAGAAGCCAATTTCGGCCAGTCACCCCCTTGCCCGGCGTCTGACAGCTGGCGTGGCGGAACTGTTAGCTCGCCAGCTGTTACCATACCGGCTGGTGGACTCTGAGGCCTTCCGTAAATTTGTGGCCATCGGAACACCGCAGTGGAAGATGCCAGGCCGCACTTATTTTTCGAGAAAGGCCATACCCCAACTGCACCGTGAAGTTGAGAGGCAAGTGGTGTCATCTCTTGCGAAGAGCGTTGGGTCAAGGGTACACCTGACCATGGATGCCTGGTCTGCCAAGCACGGGCAGGGCTGCTACATTACGTAGACAGCCCATTGGGTCAACCTGGTGGTGAACGATGGCAAGCAGGGCACAACGGACCAAATTGTGACACCTCCACGGATTGCAGGCAGGCCTCCTGCCACCTCCTCTCCTCCTGCTACATGCTCTTCGCTGTCCTCCTCCTCCTTGGCTGAGTGGCAGTTCTCCTTTCCAGCTACACAGCCCCAGCTCCGCAGGGCCTATGCTGCATGCCAGGTACGACGGTGTCACGCCATCTTAGACATGTCTTGTCTCAAAGCGGAGAGTCACACTGGAGCAGCTCTCCTGGCTGCTCTTAAGAAACAGGTGGATGAGTGGCTGACCCCGCACCACCTGGAGATAGGCAACGTGGTGTGCGACAACGGCAGCAATCTGCTTGCCGCTTTGCATATGGGGAAGCTGACACACATATCCTGCATGGCACATGTCATGAATCTAGTTGTTCAAAGATTTGTGGCAAAGTACCCTGGCTTAGCGGATGTCCTGAAGCAGGCCAGGAAGTTCTGTGGGCATTTGAGGCGGTCTTACACAGCCATGGCACGCTTTGCGGAAATTCAGCGGAAAAACAACATGCCGGTGAGACGCCTCATTTGCGATAGCCCGACTCGCTGGAATTCGACCCTGCTCATGTTCTCCCGCCTGCTAGAACAGAAGAAAGCCGTCACCCAGTACCTCTACAACTACAGTAGAATGAAACAGTCTGGGAAGATGGGGATGTTCTGGCCCGACAACTGGACACTGATGAAAAATGCATGCAGGCTCATGCGGCCGTTTGAGGAGGTGACCAACCTGGTGAGCCACAGTGAGGGCACCATCAGCGACTTAATTCCCTACGCTTACTTCTTGGAGCGTGCTGTGCGTAGAGTGGCGGATGAAGCTGCGAATGAGTGTGACCAGGAACCGTTCTGGCAGGAACAGGCATGGGACCAATTTTCATCAGACCCAGCTGTTTCCTCAACACCTGCGGCAGCACAGAGGGGGGAGGAGGAGGAAGAAGAGAAGTCGTGTGCAGAAGATGAGTCAGACTCAGAGGATGATGAGCAAGGTGTTTCTTTGGGGGAGGAGGAGGGGACGGCGGCAGGAGAACACCCGCAGCAGGCGTCGCAGGGGGCTTGTGCTGCTCAACCTTCACGTGGTATTGTTCGCGGCTGGGGGGAGGAGGTTGACTTACGTGACGTCACTGAGGAAGAGCAAGAGGAGATGGAGGGTACTGGATCCGACTTTGTGCAGATGTCATCTTTTATGCTTTCCTGCCTGTTGAGGGACCCCCGTATAAAAAACCTCAAGGGGAATGAGCTGTACTGGGTGGCCACACTACTAGACCCTCGGTACAGGCACAAAGTGGCGGACCTGTTACCAACTCACCTGAAGGTGGAAAGGATGCAGCACATGCAGAACCAGCTGTCAACTATGCTTTACAATGCCTTTAAGGGTGATGTGACAGCACAACGCCAGCAAGGTACCACTGCCACTAATCCTCCTCCCGTGTCCACGCAGTCAAAGACAGGACGCTCCAGCGATCTCATGGTGATGTCGGACATGCGGACGTTCTTTAGTCCAACGCCTCGCCGTAGCCCTTCCGGATCCACCCTCCACCAACGCCTGGAACGGCAGGTAGCCGACTACCTGGCCTTAAGTGTGGATGTAGACACTGCTGTGAACAGCAATGAGGAACCCTTGAACTACTGGGTGCGCAGGCTTGACCTGTGGCCAGAGCTGTCCCAATTTGCCATCCAACTTCTCTCCTGCCCTGCCACAAGCGTCCTGTCAGAAAGGACCTTCAGCGCAGCTGGAGGCATTGTCACTGAGAAGAGAAGTCGCCTAAGTCACAAAAGTGTTAAGTACCTCACCTTTATCAAAATGAATGAGGCATGGATCCCGGAGGGCTGCTGCTCGCCCCAAGACTAAGTCAGTCCCCGCACACACAGCATCTCTGCCTGCACGCCGTGTGACTGGCTGCCTGGCCTGCCCCAAGAAGACTAAGTCGCTCCCAGTCCCTCCACACAGCATGTCTGCCTGCAGGCCGCTTGACTACCTTCTCCGCCACCAACAGGGTCCGGGACTCCAGGCGGATTGCTGAATTTTTTAGGCCGCTGCTAGCAGCGGCCGCTGTAATAATTTTTCTGGTGCGTGTACATGACTGCCTAATTTTTCTGGCTGCACTGCGGGCAGCTGCAACAACAAAAGAAAAGGCATGTACATGCGCCCATTCCCCTTCGTGATCATTACCTTGCCGTGGTGAAGGGGCTTGCGTATCACAATGAAGCAATGACCGGCGCCTAGATGAGTGTCTCGGGGGGCACACAAAAGATAATAAGGTTGTTGTTTCATTGTGGTCAGACCAAATTTGATCAGCTGGACAGTCACTGTTCTGTCATTCAGCTACATCAGCCAGGCGACCATATGGGCTGTAAAGCCACCAAAACCTGCACTCTCGCCATGGTGCGCACCAGTCCAGCATGGCCGTCACTATACAAACAGCTGTTTGCGATGCGTTACACGGTGAGTTTGGTGTGTCAGTGTGAAGCAGTACCTTAATTACACTACCTAATTGATGTATACACATGCAAGATGTTTTAAAGCACTTTAGGCCTGTCATTAAGCATTCAATGTGATTTCTGCCCTTAAAACGCTGCTTTGCGTCAAATCCAGATTTTTCCCGGGGACTTTTGGCGTGTGTCCCACTCCGCCATGCCCCCCTCCAGGTGTTAGACCCCTTGAAACATCTTTTCCATCACTTTTGTGGCCAGCATAATTTTTTTTTTTTCAAAGTTCGCATCCCCATTGAAGTCTATTGCGGTTCGCGAACTTTAACGTGAACCGAACGTTCCGTGAAAGTTCGCGAACCCAGTTCGCGAACCTAAAATCGGAGGTTCGGCCCAACTCTAGTGGCCAGTGCAGGGACTGGGAATCTTGTCAAAGGTTGAGGGATGCATGGATTCCACATAGTATCAGCAGATTCTGGAGACCAATGTCCAGGAATCAGTGACAAAGCTGAAGCTGCGCCGGAGCTGGATCTTTCAGCAAGACAATGTCCTTAAACACTGCTCAAAATCCACTAAAGTATTCATGCAGAGGAACAAGTACAACGTTCTGGAATGGCCATCTCAGTCCCCAGACCCGAATATGATTGAAAATCTGTGGTGTGAGTTAAGGAGAGCGGTTCATGTTTGGAAGCCATCAAACCTCAATGAACTAGAGATGTTTTGTAAAGAGGAATGGTCCAAAATACCTTCAACCAGAATCTAGACTCTTATTGGAACATACAGGAAGCATTTAGTGTTTGTGTGTGTCTCCTATATCCTAGGTTCTCAGTGTGTGGTACGCATACCCCAGGGGGTACTTCCGATGGTTCCGGGGGTACTCGGGCATGATATACTTAATAAAAAATAACAAATTTAGAGTTTTAAAAAATGATAAAACTTATTTAAACAACACTAAATTAGTGTTTTAGGTCATTAAAAGCAATAGTAAATGCTTGGAATTGTTTAGAACCAATTATCATGTACTACGATTAAATATATATTTGTCAAGGGGTACTTGTGACAATGTTTAATGGGGTACTTGGTGAGTACAGGGTTTTAAAAGGGGTACATACCAATAAAATGTTGAGAAACACTGTCCTATATGATATATTTAACTGACATTTTTTATCGTAACAACCAACGATTTATACAGGAAAATCATGACGATTAACAAGGTTGCCCAAACTTTCGCATCCCACTGTATGTCACCATTTCACTGTGTATATCTCTCAGTCCAGTAAATGTTCAAGGCAATATCCAGTTGGAGTGTATATAGCAGCTGTGTACAGTGTGATGGGCAGCGAAGAAGGTTACTTTGGCGCACGGCGCCGTCATACCAGCAATGCTATGATGCGTACCTCACGCAAGAGTAACTCAGGAATCCAAATTCGTGGATTCAGGGAATACTACATGGAAGTGGTAAAAATGCCAAATTATTAGCCAATCAAAATTGGGTGTTTGTACGCTGCGTAAAAATGCAGAACTGATTGTTGCATCCACAACCCAAAAACAAGTAGTCAATTTTACTAATCTTGGTAGAAAATCAACTAACATTAAGTTATTAGGGTATGTAATTCTGCATTGTATTCAAATATTGCTAAAAATGACATCTTTGCTTCTGTACGTTGATTTCCTATTCAGCTCTTACATCATATTTCCCACTCCTAAAGTCAGGGCACGCTCAGCTTAGAGATGTGGGAATAAGTCACAAAATCAGCATTTGAAGCATGCTAGATATTTCAATAGAGCAGCAGCTGAGAGTCGGGGAATTCTTTCATCATTATTTAAGCACCAAATAAAATATCTCTGGACTGGCATAGCCAACTGAGTTGCCATTAACCCCATGAAGGTATTTTTAAGAGATCACTGGAAAAATCTTATAGAACAAAAAATACAAGGGTCTGCTTTATATCATTAAATTTTAAAATAGTGATGGGTAGATTGATGAAATGGCAGCAGAAGGCATGCTAAAATGTTCAGCTATTTCTACATGCTCGTACGTGTACCTTCCATAAGATAGACATTGAGCTTTAAGGTCACACGTTTGTTAAATTAAGATGTATGTTCCGAACATTTGAAATGGACACAGCCAAAGCTGGACGTAGGGCGAAGCCAAACCACGGCTCACCCTGCTGCAGGCAAACTCCTGGCTAGCGGTAATGCTATTCCCCCTCCGAGTTGTAGCAGCTGGGAGGGGAATACATAGTTTGGACACCAGCTATTGCCGGTTGACGAATGACGTCTTTTGTTTTTTTTTCTAATTTGAGTGCTGGCTATCCCCGGAGACATGGCTGCAAAAATGTTTCTGTAGGTGTACACAACAACGTAACACGGATTTAATTCAGTCCTTAGACTCTTGCTCCCTACTGAAGTATACAGTTTCCCCTGAACATAAGCCCTACCCTGAAAATAAGCCTTAGTGGCAGTTAAAGAGAAGGAAGGTAAAGTTATACAGGAAGCATCATCAGATCCTATGCTACCTGTACTTTATTCTCTTAACCGTAGGTGGTGTTTTGCTGGGCTTCTAGAGGACGGGGTGCCCGTAGGAGGTGAGTCACCTGAGGATGTTGGTGATGCATGTACTGTAGCTGTTTTGTGCTGAGGCCCGCACCGTGTGTGTGCTTGTAATGTGGAGCAGGGACTCTGCCAGGCTCACAGTACCAGTGCATGCAATTTTTCTCTTAGGGCCTGTTTCCACTTCTTAGTGATGTGAATGCTGTTACCTAGCCATATCGCATCACTTCCGCTGCCAGCCGCATCACTTCCGCATCTCCCGATGTGGAAGTGTATTGGAGATGGGACGCGGTTGCTGCAGATTTTTAGATCGCTCCGCACAACATGCACGCAGTGGAAACTCTTCCATTGCCGTGCATGCGTTTCAGCATACACGCGTATGTAGCTGCATCGCACCGCTCCTAGTGGAAACGGGCCCTTACTGTGCAGCGGCCACGCACCGCCCTATCGTGCAGTCTAGAGGAGGAAGAGGCGGCCAGCAAGCGGGGACGCAGCAGTGCAGTGCCGATCAGGCACCGGTCCTGGAATCCCAGCACAATTGATCAGTAAGTACATTACCGTGTAATCCAATGGTGTGTCAGTGTGGGAGCTTATACAAGAGACATAAGATCGTACCTGCTCTTCATTCTTCATGGTGTTCATAGAAATACAGTATAAGACATCTCCTGAAGATAAGCTCTATCAAAAATTAATATAAGACACTATCTTATTTTCAAGGAAACATGGTAGTAGTATATAATATAAACAATGTGACTACCACCCAAGGTGTAAGGTTAGCCTTTAAATAGATTTCTTGTTTTCAGTTATTAATGAGTGCTTGTGAGGAATTTATCCAGGGAGGTGTTTGCAAAATGTAGGCGGTGATAGAGATATATTGATCACTGGCATTAGGCTGCATTTGTCATGCTCCAGTAAAGTCCAGATGGCTAACCCATGATCACACTAGTGCAGGTCTATTGTCCTAAAGGCTCTAATGTCAGCAGTGATAGTGACACAGTTGTCCCTTTTTATAGCTCAGTGGAGTCACTTGTAGAATAATGAGAAAACAGCAGGAAGCTTATACAACTTCCTTTAACCATCTGCTGCTCATTTGTGTGTGATGCCAAGTAGCGAATATGCTAATACTTACTGTTAAGCTTATGATGTATCACTTCTCAGAATATCTCTCCACAGCGCTGCATACTATATCACACTTATAATGCTCCTCAGCTGCTCCTGCACACTGCCGTACTGGAGAAGGTGGTGAGATAAAGTTTCCCTGTGGGAGAACTGATGAAGAGAAGCAGATGGATCAGGGCTCAGCCACACAAATGCACTCCAGTCCCCAGATGCTTCAGTAGGTTCAGCTACAGTATACCAGTCTGCATCACACACTGCTATAGAGTTATGGTAATAGAAATCCTAATGTTATATTTATGGTGGGGTTCTGTATACTATGAAAAGTCACTAAATATTCAAGTAGAAGTAACACTTCCCGGATGTCCTTCTGATGACACCCATGGGAGATAATTCTATATTTGCAAAATACAGAGTTTATATATGCCTGCTCTATTATTCCTCCCTTATGTTTCCTACAGGTTAAAGGGACATGAAAATAAAGTGTCTGCTGTAAAGGCCAGACCCTCTTTATAACCATTTGAGGACCGTAGGCTTACACCCCCCTAGTGACCAGGCTATTTTTTACAATTTAGGCCACTGCAGCTTTAAGGCCTCGCTGTAGGGCCGTACAACCTAGCACACAAGTGATACCCCCCCCCCACACACACACACTTTTCTGCCCAACAACAGAGCTTTCTGTTGGTGGGCTCTGATCCCTGCCAGCTTGATTATTTCTTCTTTTTATTTATTTGTTATATATTTTTAAATACATTTTCCCCTTTTTTTTTAAAGGACAACTGAAGTGAAAAGACTATGGATGCTGCCATATTTGTTTCCTTTTAAACAATACAAGTTGCCTGGAAGCCCTGCTGATCTATTTGCCTGCAGTAGTGTTGGGACACCACCAGGAACAAGCATGTGGCTAATCTTGTCAGGTCTGACAATGATGTCAGAAACACCTGATCTGCTGCATGCTTGTTCAGGGTCTATGGCTAAAAGTATTAAAGCCAGAGGATCAGCAGAGCTGCCAGGCAACTGGTATTGCTTAAAAGTAAATAAATATGGCTACCTCCATATCCCTCTCACTTCAGTTGTCCTTTAAAATTATTGTTTCCCTCCCTCCGCCAGCGAATCACAGCGATCGGCTGTCATAGGCCTCCGCCTATGACAGCCGAAGGCTTCTGTGCCTCCCAGATCACAGCACTGTACAGTGTAAATAGACAGCGGTTTCGTCGTCTAACAGTCTCTCCTATTTAAGTGGAGATGCGTGCGCATTGGCGAACACGATCTCCTGCAAAACCCCTCCCCAGGACTTCATGCCAATTGGCGTGGATCGGTTGGCTAGAAGTTAATGTTTCCTACTGCACTCACAGCCTCGGCTTGCTGCACCACTCCCAAGATTATGTTCAGCACAGCCTACCCAACCAGCACCACACTTGGCCAATCACTAGGTGCAAGCACAGTCACATGTGTGTGTTTGCATGCGCGGCAAAAAGGGAGGAGACATATTCCAATTCCTTTATTTGCGAGAGTCAAGTCCTGGAGCTGAGGCACAGGGGATTAAGATAAGTAAAAAAGTGTACCTAATGGCAATCGGCACAAATTGAGATTAATTTCACTAGTTTGGATCCCTAGCACTCTCAAGAATGGCGATATGGTCCTTGGCTTAAAAAGTTTGGGCACCCCTGTTAAGCCATAGATTCTGAACAAGCATGGCAGTCAGATGTCTCTGACTGAAGACAGTCTGGATTACCCACATGCTTGTTTCAGGTGTGTGATTCAGACAGAAAAGGAAATAAATATGGCAGCCTCCAAATCCCTCTCAGTTCAGGTGTACTTTAAATGAATGTGAATGAGTCAGGTAAATAGGAATCTACTTCCTACATGGTATGGTAAACGGGATGCAAAATGGACCAAATCGAAACCCGCCAAGGTGAAATTCAATTGGTCCATTTTTAAGCTGCCTATATTTGCACAAACAGCATAATCCTGCATTAAGATTATTTGCATCTCATTTATCATCCGTTTAAGAAATAGTGGGTAATGAACAACCAAAAGAACCAAAACCATGACACCCCGAAGGAAAACGCCCACTGCAGCCAGTGTTCAGTGGGCTTTACACATAGACTTTGTCAGGGAAAAGGTCTATAAAATGGATCTGCAACCGTTATAAGAGAAATATTACAATATCTCATCACATCACTTCCAAACATCATTTCAGCGCACAAATGCTCACTTGAAAAACTGTCAATCACCAGTCACAATTATACTCATCCCTCAGATTGTTGGGGCAGTTGCTATGAGAAGGGATCCTTAGCCCCGGTTCACATTAGCGTTCCCTGTCCGGATTTTCCTGATCTGATCCGGACCGTATACTGTACAAACGAAACGTACGTTCCGCATAGCAATGCAAAGTCTATGCGGACGTTCACACGTGTCCGTTCCGTACAGTACGGAGCCAGACCCGATCCGGACACTTTTCCAACATGCGCTATTTTTTGGGTCCGGATCTCCGGCCCATGCACCCGGACCGGAGCCGGACCTGAGCCTGACAGCACCATCCGGAACACAGAAACCATGGGAAACGGAAGGCACAGAACACACTGCCTACAGAAACCTGTCGTTCTACCCCACTTCCTATGCATATCCAAGCGGCCATTTCGGATGGGGACACATGGGCCAAGCATGTCTGGAGTGGAGCAGCAGTGACAGACGTGCTGGAGCTGTTTGGCAGAATGTCGGAGGTGGAGGTGAGGCCTACAGCGGAGGAACCTGATTCTACAGGTGCACCTTCTGCTGACCCCAACATTTTTTTATTTAAATTTCACTATTTTTTGCCCACGGATCCGGATGGCAGCCTGATACAAACGGACCGGATCCGGATCGGAACCATACGGTTCTGATCAGGATCTGATCCGATCAGGATCCGGTCCGTTTACTTTCCAAAACGCAAGTGTGAACGGGGCCTTACGCTATCTCTTTTGACACTGTCCTGAGATAAGACCATTTTGGTTGGGGGCGTTAGCGGTTATTAAGCGCGTCACTGGGGTGGAGGTTCAGGAGGACCCAAGTCATGACTTGGGTCCACCTGAAGCTCCACCCCAGTGACCCGCTTGCATAAGACTCATTTATCTGTAAATACAAGAACACAGCTATCCCAGAAATGTTAAATGCAGCTAAAAGCCTTAAGCTAGGTACACACCATACAATTTTGTGTTAGTAATACCGGAGAGGTGGAGGGATCCCTCAGCACGTTTGTTATACTGGTTTCAGTGTTATATATTAAAGTTGTTAGAAAGGGCAAAAATAAGATGAACCCGATTATGCCTTGAGATATAAGAACTCTAGACATGTTTTTTTTTTTCTTTTGTCGCTTATGTAAATTTATTCCTCATGTACGTTATGTCATTGGACTTATTGGACGGTTCATTCATTTATTTTCTTTTGAAAATTGTTTGTACAGTTGTCTATTTTGCAAAGTAAAAATAAAAAACATATCTAAAAAAAAATAAATCACCAGCCACAACTGAAGTCAATCCTTTTTTTTTTCTGGTGAACAGACATTTTCCACTTCCAATATGAGGACAGGTATTCAGACCACCACTTTAGGGTAATTACAGTAAACTAAAGCACCGATCATCGCGGTTACCAAGAAGATGATCCCTTTATAAACAAAGTTGTCGTCATATTAACTTCCCCCCTAAGTGTACTGATGGCTTAAGAGTAGTTACACTCCAGTGACTGGGAAATATTCCTGTACAGAAACCAGCCCACAGACATATTTTGTTAGTTATGATTTGTTTGTGCCGCCCTCAGGTCACTGCTCTTTATGGTGACCATATGAACAGGACATGCCTTAAACAAGCCGTGAATGCACTCAGATATGGAATTGACAGTTCCAGTACACACATTGTATAAGAAGCACTTCGGCTATTGCTAAACCTGGAAGCCATAGCAACAGCATAAAGCATCACTGAAATGGGTGTATCTGGAGGTAAATCATGACTACCAGAGTATACTGATCTTTAATTAGGAAAAACAGAAGTTTGCCTTCTTAAAACAGAAGGCATTTGCGATTATTCAAGTTAGAGTGAGCATAGGAGGTATCCCATAATGCATCACCTCTGAATATGCAAATCATCTCTTTTTTTGTCCCCGGTAGCTAAACACACTGGAATGCAATGATGTGAAAGTTAAAAAAATACTCCACACCCACCAAGAACACATTTCACCCGCCCACTTCTGCAGACTTCCTTAGGGTGTAATCATTGTCAGCCATCAACATCCTGCTTAAATTGCTTTGCATAAACACGCCCCTTTCATTTGGCTCAATGCAGCTCTTTGCAACACATCTCTCAATAATAATAATAATGGCAATATTTGTATAGCGCCTTTCTCCTGTCGGACTCAAAGCGCTTGCGAGGCAGCCATTAGAGCGCACTCAGTAGGCAGTAGCAGTGTTAGGGAGTCTTGCCCAATGAACTCCTTACTGAATTACTGGCTTACTAAACAGGCAGAGCCGAGATTCGAACCCAGGTCTCCCATGTCAGAGGCAGAGCCCTTAACCAGTACACCATCCACCAAGTACTGCCTTTATTTGACATCCTGTTGATGAAGGTACTGTTGCCAGCAACTGCTTCCTATAATCTCCGGCATTATCAGCATTTTGCATGAAAACACCCGTCCCATTGTGTCTGAAGCTCTGAGTCAGGCATCTTATAAAATTAGCCAGGTTATGCTGGGTACACACGATACGTTTTTCGCTCAATTTTCCACCCAATTATTTTCTCCGCTCAATTCTGCACTCGATTCTCTTATCTTCCGCTCATTTTTCTTATCTTTGTCCATTCACTTCTATGAGAAAACAAGCACAGAATCGATCGGAAGGAATATCGGACATGTCGGGAATTATCTATCGAATCCATCTATCGAGCGGAAAAACCTATCGCGTGTACCCAGCATTAGATCATTTAGTGAAATATCTGATGCCGGTACAGGCATCCCCCAAACCCCTGGCCTGACACTGCTCAGGTAAATTATAATCAGCTGGGTTGAATATCAGTTCCAAACTGCTATTGGTTTCCTAAGACAGAGTAGCATGAGGACCAACACCCCACTCTCACCCTCTCCTCAGCAATGGGCATGACCAGAGCCAGCCAGAGCTTGCTATATGCAGTGGCTCTCAAACGCTGTCCATATGTTCAAACGTTGCATCAGTTGTGTTTGGTTTTATTTACATCAAAACAGATCAGGCTAATATGATACTGTTTTCTATGTCTGCAAAAAAGGGGTGACTGCTATTTCCAGATATGACCCTACCTCATTAAAGTTCATGGCTATTGCAGCCAGTCTGTCGTCAAGGAGTACGGTTTCACCCAGCTCAGCAGCCAAGCCAAACAACTCTTAAGGTGCCCATTAATGGTACCATTTTTTCATTAGATGCAAAGAAATTGAAAGGTGATTATCGATGGTTTCCCCAAAAGGGTTGATCGGCATATTTTCTCTTCAGATACGATCGTAAAATCCAACTTTCGGATCAATTAAATTTACTGTCCCAATTGACCAAAGAATTGTGTCACATCAGTTTTTACCACACACTACAGTTTTCTATACAATTCGATCATAAAATGTACTTTAAAAGATCACATGTGATGAACAAATTGTACTGTTAATGTGAAACTTTACATGGACGTCATCACTGTAGTACCGTGTGACTTAAAGGGCGTGGTTTACACTGTCAGCAGGAAGGGGGAGTGAACAATTAGCAGTACATTACCAAGGAGGAGATCAGCAACCAGGAAGTCAGTGCTCTAGGTATATTGGAGTTTTAAAGTGGACCTGAACGCAGAACTCCTCTCTGCTCTAAAAGATACACAACAGCATAATAACATTTAAACACATTTAACCACTTGCCGACCGCGCACTCATAACGCGCGTCAGCAAAGTGGCAGCTGCAGGACCAGCGACGCAGTACTGCGTCGCCAGCTGCAGGCTGATTAATCAGGAAGCAGCCGCTCGCGCGAGCGGCTGCTTCCTGTCAATTCACGGCGGGGGGCTCCGTGAATAGCCTGCGGGCCGCCGATGGCGGCTCGCAGGCTAAATGTAAACACAAGCGGAAATAATCCGCTTTGTTTACATTGTACGGCGCTGCTGCGCAGCAGCGCCGTAAGGCAGATCGGCGATCCCCGGCCAATCAGCGGCCGGGGATCGCCGCCATGTGACAGGGGACAGCCTGTCACTGGCTGCACAGAACGGATAGCGTCCTGTGCAGCCCCGATCTCCGGGGGGGGGGGGGGGGGGGGGGAGCAGGTAGGAGAGGGAGGGGGGAATTTCGCCGCGGAGGGGGGCTTTGAGGTGCCCCCCCCGCCAGCCACACGCAGGCAGGAGAGATCGGACCCCCCCAGCACATCATCCCCCTAGTGGGGAAAAAAGGGGGGCAATCTGATCTCTCTGCCTGCTACCTGATCTGTGCTGGGGGCTGCAGAGCCCACCCAGCACAGATCACTAAACACAGCGCTGGTCCTTAAGGGGGGGTAAAGGGTGGGTCATCAAGTGGTTAAACAAAACATACCGTGTGTATTTGTTACAGCTGATACACATTCTAAAATACATTTGCAGTTTCTACTTCCTGATTCATGGAAGCAGACATATTGTTTACAGCCTGTGCTTTCAAATGGGCTTATCTGCTTACCTGCTATAGGCAGTCATGTGACACGGGGATGATCAAATTACAACTAGTGCTTAGACACAAATGAGGGGGAATTAGACAGGCTAAACTCTCTAAATACATTCAGGGTGCATTTCTCTATGTTTTCCTTCTGTCTTGTGCAAGAGTTCAGGTACTTTAAAATGCAAAACTAACTTCTTAATTACAAAGAAAAAAAATATACAAAATTGTTCTTCTTGAATAATATCCTTCAATATGAGTAATCGAAATCCTAACCTAGTGTTTTAATAACACTGAGTAGGTTAATAAGCTAGAAACAATAGATTATGTTATGAACACCACTGAATGTGCAAAAGCATTGAATGACAGGGAGTACACAATAAAAACAAACATTACTACTAAATGGTAACTACATAAGAAGTGGTTGTGTATACATAGGATGTCAGATGTCAATATGGCTGCTGCTGCTGGGGTTAGATCAACATTATATCTTAGGTGTGCTAACATGTAATGCCTGGTACACATGAGATTTTCTGGCAGATTTATTGCCAGATCGATTATTTTCAACATTTCCGATCTGATTTCCAATACATTTCCTGTTCATTTCTATGGAAAATTGATTGAAAATAAGATAGGACATGATGGAAATAATTAATCTGGTACATCTGCCAGAAAATCTTGTGTGTTCCTAGCATTACAGACCAGTGTAGTGAATGAATATCATTCCTTTACCTGGTCTAAAGTGCCCTGGATACAGTCGGCTTCACTAACACTCTAGAAAGAGACAGCTTGGGGAATATTGAAATCTAAAGCTAATGCATTTTGCAAGTCAAAAACACTTCAAAAGGTAAAAAATACAAATGTAATTATTTTTCTGTGTCAAACCCAATTAAACTGTATGCTGTTCTCCTTAAAAAAAAGAAGAAACAATGAAACCAACAGAAAACATTTTATTAGAAACGTTTTTTTCTAAAAATTATATAATCTCTTCATATAAAACTATAAAAGATAAACATATAATAAATATATACAATCTTTTGTGTTGATCCTCTGTAAGAAAAGAAAGGCTTTAAGTTGCTATGGTTATGGTAGCCATAACACTTATCGATGTTTCCCATCGATATCCGGCAGATTGAATCACTCTGATTTCCAAGGCATTGCACCCGACGAAAGATATTGTTCGATCAGTGGCGAATGATGTGCAGTGTTGGCAGCAGAGCTTACACTCACCTATCTGCCAACGTGTCTTCTCTCCATCACCGGTCGGCGCTCCTGTCTCTTCTGTCCTGAGGTGACTGTCTCACGTGACAAACGCGAGAGGCCGAACACTAGAGGCCTCTAGTGGCCTAGTAAGGTACATGTCATCTAGTGTTCATCATGTGACACAGATGCAGGAGCGCTGTCAGTGGAGAGAAGACACACGCTGCCGGATAGGCGAGTGTAAATTCTGCTGCCTACACTTGCAGGCAGTGCACAGCTCCACAGATATTCAATAGATTTCATGTTTAAAGGACATCTGAAGTGAAAGGGATATTTATTTCCTTTTAACCATTTCAGCCCGCTGGGATTTTTCACCTTATGCATCAGAGCAATTTTCACCTCCCATTCATTCGCTAATAACTTTATCACTACTTATCACAATTTATTGATCTATATCTTGTTTTTTTCACCACTAATTAGGCTTTCTTTGGGTGGTACATTTTGCTAAGAATTATTTTTTTATAAATGCATTTTAACAGGATTAATAAGAAAAAAAAGAGGAAAAAAATTATTATTTCTCATTTTTCGGCCATTATAGCTTTAAAATAATCCACGCTACCATAATTAAAACCTATGTATTTTATTTGCCCATTTGTCTTGGTTATGACACCATTTAAATGTTGTCCCTATCACAATGTATGGTGCCAATATTTTATTTGGAAATAAAGGTGCATTTTTTCCGTTTTGCGTCCATTACTATTTACAAGCTTATAATTTAAAAAAATGTTCGTAGTATACCCCCTTCAAATGCATATTTAAAAATTTAGACCCTTAGGTAACTATTTATGTCTTTTTTTTTTATTGTATTTTTTTCCATTAAAATTTTTATTTGGTTAATATTTTGGTGTGGGAAAAAAACAGTTAATTTTTAAGGTTATTATATGTGTAAATTATAATGTAAAAAATATGTAGATGTAGTTTTACTATTTGGCCACAAGATGGCCACCTTGAATTTTTTTTCTCCTTGTGCTTCTCCCTAACCGGAAGCACAAGTATGACGTGGAAAATTTTATGTGCAGACAGACTGAAGCCTCTTGTAAGGGCGCTTCGGTTTTTCTGCTGGGGACACGGATCGGTGATCGGGAACCATGTTCCCGTTCACTGATCCCAGGGCTACCGAGGGACAGCATGGGGGCGCGGCACCGAAGCGCGGCACTGCAGCAGAGCAGCCGCCCGGACGTGAGCTTGACGTCCGGGCGGCAGAAATGGTTAAACAATACACATTGCCTGGCTATCCTGCTGATGCTCTGCAATACTTTTAGCCACAGACCCCGAACAAGCATGGAGCAGATCAGGTGTCTCTGACATTGCCAGATCTGACAAGATTAGCTGCATGCTTGTTTCTGGTGTACTTCAGACACTTTTGCAGACAAATAGATCAGCAGGGCTGCCAGGCAACTGGTATTGTTCAACAGGAAACAAATATGTCAGCCTCCATATTCTTCTCCTTTCAGTTGCCCTTTAAATCTATTGAAAACGTGTGCCTAGTGTGTGGAAGTAACCAGAAATCCCCCGATCTGTACAGAATCCACCATGCGCGACCCATGCTGAACCCCTGCCCCCGCGGCTGTTATGTGCGTGCACAGTATTGCGTCAACGGGTATTACAACTGTCTTTTAGCTATATAGATGTCAGTAGCACTTGGCTCACGGTGGTCAGATGACCTGCAGAAGTGTTGACTAGCAGAGGTGTCGGCAAACATATGCAGCTTATTGCCTTTTCTACACAGAGCAAACATAGGAACATTAATGAAGACTTGAAGCATCCTGCAGAGACTATGGAACTTTTCTCTTGCCTTCTGAGAGAACCTTTGCCGCCCATTCACACAAGTCTTTTGGCATTCTGTCCAGATAAAAACAAAATAAGATGCTATAATAATGTGATAACAGTGGGGAAGGTCATACAGCCAGAGGGCAGCTGCTATTTCTGTAGACCCAGTAACAAAAAAAATGCACCAGATTGCCAGCAGGTTCCTGTCCTGTATATAATATAAAGCAATGGATCTCCATTTTAAACCATTCCGGACCGAACCTCTCTGGCTTCATAAAAGCCAAAGACATTTTTTTCAGAGAATTTGTCCTGTGATTACAGGGTCAGGAGCCAATGAAATGTAACCAGCTTAGCTGTCTGCTAGACAGCTGAGCAAGCAGGCTGCAACGGTGTGAACAGCGAGAGCAATGGGCCCGCGTGGCGAGAGCAATTGCAATTTAGGGTTAAGGACTTCCGATGCGAAGATGATTAAAAGATTTTACTCACCTGGGGCTCCTTCTAGCCGCTACCAGCAGTCTCAGTCCCTCGCTGCAGCCCCGCTCCTCTGCAATGCAACACTAGCCGCCGGTAAAGATCGCGACCCCGTTGGCTCTTCTGTGAGCGGGGATTCGTGCATGCACGTCCACATCATCTGGTGCATACTGTGCAGAGCTACTGTGCAGGCGCAGTATGCACCAGATGACGTGGACGCGCAGCCATGAATGCGCAGGTGCAAAAAGCCAACCCGCCACCGGGGTCGAAATCTTTACTGGCGGCCAGCGGAACAACGTGGAGGCCCGAGACTGCAGCGAGGGACTGAGACTGCTGGTAGGGGCTGGAAGAAGCCCCAGGTGAGTAAAATCTTGTTAATCATATTCGCATCAGAAGTCCTTTAAAGAAAGAAAATGTGAACACTCTAAATTTGTTCATGCTGAAAGTTCCTTGTCTGCACAGATACATTCTCTGCCTTTCTCAAATGTGCGATCAGATATCCAAGGGCTGCTTTCCTTCCAGTTATCTGTAACCCATTCTTTCATAGTACTCACTATGGGTTTGATATCTTATCTCATGGATTATCTTATCTGATTTGCTAATTCATATCTCACTTGCTAACTCATGACTTATCTTTCCTTGATCCTGATTTACCAAACTGTGGTAAGATTGCCGTGTGCAGCATTAACATAGCACGATTGCATTATTATGGTAACTTGTGTGGTACTATGAGGTTAACAAGCGGTGCTCCCTCGGCGTATGTAGCAGAAAACTTGTTGAGGGCCTGTTTAGGGCAATCTTAATGCAATCTGGTAAATCAGAGCCATTAGCAGTTAATCTCATACAATAGCTCTCCTTATAGTTGAGATGAAAAATAAGTAAGGTGAGATAATACAAGAGAAAAGCGTTATGAATCAACCACTGTCTCCTCATCTTTCATCTTCACAGAATCATCTCTTTTTAGCAACCTTCTGCTGGCACTTTCATTTCCTCATGCATGTATGCAAATGCAGTGAAACTGCTCTCACTAATGTTATACGTGAGTTAAAGGCTACAGAAATTGGTCATAAACTTTCTTTTTAGGCACACAGGGTTTTGCTCCTTCTACATACTCTTATTTGATATTTCTCTCCTCTCCCTGTACACCTGCTGGTAAACCACAAGGCACTGTGTTTGGACCTTCTCTCTTATCCATCTACAACTTTACCTTGACACGGTTAGCAGATTATCAAGATTTAAATAGTGCACACATTACATACTTGTTCACATTTCTATTATTTTTCTTGTCTGATCCCTACCCATGCATTTTACCATGTCTGAAATTATAAAATCTTATCAATTCACCCTTTAAAGCATTGTTTATAAAGATAATCTGATTCTGTTTGGTTATGCCCCCTTACCCTGTGCCCAATTTCCAGACACTGACCACAGCATGAAATCTGTATCAGATGTGGCAGCCCATTGAAAATCACTGGGCTGCCACAATCTCCTCCCCCTCCCCCCTACGCACAACACCTGGACTGCCGGCTCCTAGTGGAAATGAACCCTTACATTTCTTTACGCCATGGCAATCTTTAAAATGTGCCGAATCTTCCTCCTTTTCAAGGAGGGTTCATTGCCTCTAATATAGGATATAGTAATTCTGATTGAATATACTTGTAATCTGTTCCACACAAAAATCAGCAGCAGTGTTTGATCAAATTTGTAATTGAAGCAGCAAAAGTGAACATGGATTGCTGGTGGTGTCAGAAGCGGAGTAGTTGTATTCTGAAAAGTGCATCATATTGCATGCAGTGAAGCAGACCATAGTGCAGTCTTAGAAGTAGAGGTAAAAGCTGGGTTACAATGAATCAGTTGCTGTCAGCTATAACACAACACACAACTGATGAGAAGGAATTTTCCATGTTTTCCTATGGGTCTGTAATGCATAGATGTAAACTGACCCATAGGGAAATATGGAAAGTTCCTTCTCATCAGTTGTCCATTGCATTGAAGGTAACAGCAACTCAGTGTAACCCAGCGCTTAAAGCAAACCTGTGAGGATTGCGAAGGTCACAATGAGATACTAACCTGGGGATGGGGAAGACTCTGGGTCCTAAAGAGGCTTACCCCATCCTTGTATGTCAGCCCATTCCAGTGCTGTGACCCCTGAAGTGTGGCCTCCCTCCACATGTGCACTAGCACCACCCCGCTCGCGTTCCAGCAGAAATAGCAAAGCCCGATCAGGTCCATGCTACCGCACACGCCCAGACTAGCAGTAGCACAGGCCTGATGAGGCCTAGCTTTTTTCTGAAAAAAAAAAAGCCAAGTGGGTCCATGACACCACACTTGTGCAAGGGTCAGCATGCGTCAGGGGAGGTCCCAATGCTGGAACGGGCCTGCATAGAGGGACTAGGAAAGCATCTAGGATGCAGAGGCTATCCCCCTAGGTAAGTATTCTCTAAGGGCAGTTTTTGCTGCTTCAGGTACAATTAAGGCTATGGTTATTGAGATGGAGTAGTGGTCAGGAAAATGTTATGAATAGAATTAGGCCCAGTCAAGGTGAGAGGTTTGTATTAGGCAAAGGGCAAGTGATGAGGTTGGGCTCAGGCTTATTGTGGTGACCGGGGGTAGAAATAAAGATATCGGGGATGCATCACTTGCCCTAAAATCCTGCCACAAATTAAACAGTTCTGACACAGGCCCTTCCTATAAAACATACATGCCACTTACATATTAAAATTATCTGGAAATGATGATATTGAGTAGACTCCTCAGTGACGGACATAATAAAGGAGGTTACTCCCTAACCACTCCTCAGACACAGAAGCTGCATACTGTATTGCTGTCAGAGTTTATGGCATTGCACTTACTTGAGAGACTTCACAGAAGCACAGAGCTCAGGAGAAGGAGGTGGGTATCTATACTGGAAAGGTCGGCCATCATGGTGCACCTGGGAATAAGAGAACATACTACTGTTTATCTTATTGCTGTAGACCATTCAGATAACTGACCAGAAGGGATGATTGGAGCAGTTTGCTAACTGATTGTTTATAAAAGCCGTAGAATCATTTTCTGAAGATATCATCAAAAGATGAATCAGCTTTAGATCACACTATTTTGCCATGAAAGATCAATCGGATTGAGGATCTTCACACAAGATCAATTACAACTAAACTTTCTAAGCAAGCAATTTCCATAAGCTTTTGTAGCAGCATTTTCATCAACATTTTGCTTGACTGAAAGGACATCTTTCTCATCACAGAACACTCCTTAAGGCAACAGGCATGTCTTGCTGGGCTATGAGTAGGGATGATCAACAAAATGCTAATTAGGAATGATCAATGATATGCAAATACTTCAGAGTTTATGCAAATGTATGTAAATTTGTATGCAAATATATGCAGCTTGAAATTAAACCAATACATTTAGTTTTGAGCGTAAAGGAGTACTGTGGGGGGGTGGGGGTGGAGACCCAGTACGGTCTGCGCCTGCGCAGTACGCTCCCGGTGAGGTCAGTGAGAGCAAGGATGTGGATGCACAGGCGCCAGGACTGTGGAGTCGGTACAAAAATCCACCGACTCCTCAGTTTAGGATTCCACCGACTCCGACTCCTCTAATTTGCATATTACAATCTTGATGATTGAAAGTATGTAACATGAAATTCATCTCTTAACTGCCAACGCTTAGGAATTTTAAAAGACAACTGAAGTGAGAAGGATATTGAGACTGCCATATTTATTCCCTTTAGTCATAGACTAAAACTAGTTCTTGGTAAGAGTACTTGTTAACCTCCTGAGCGATAATCCCGAGCTGAGCTCAGGGTATATCGCGCAGGAGGATTTCTCAGGCCCTGGGGGGCCGATTTGCATAATTTTTTTTTTGTTACACGCAGCTAGCACTTTGCTAGCTGCGTGTAACTTCCGATCGCCGCCGCTCGCCGTGCCGCGCAGCCCCCCCCCTCCCCGACCCCTTGCGCAGCCTGGCCAATCAGGCCAGGCAGCGCTGAGGGGTGGATCGGGACTCCCTCTGACGTCACGACGTCCAAGACGTCGGTGACGTCATCCCGCCCCGTCGCCATGGCGACTGGGGAAGCCCAGCAGGAAATCCCGTTCTGAACGGGATTTCCTGCTTACTCTGATCGGCGAAGGCGATCGGAGTGGGTGGGGGGATGCCGCTGCGCTGCGGCTATCATGTAGCGAGCCCTGGGCTCGCTACATGATTTAAAAAACAAAAAATTTAAAAAAATAGTGCTGCGCCACCTCCTGGGCGATATAATTGTATCGCCCAGAGGGTTAAAGGTACAGACCGGAACAAAGAACATCTATCAGGCTCTAGGCAATGTAACTGTGGGTACATGTAAGAGTGATGTGCAGGTACTCTGCAGGGGAACAGGGAGATTCTTCCTCTATTACACATTCTTCATATACAATCTGAACCAGGTATATGGGTGATAGAAAACACCTCTATGTTCAATGTGCACAACATTCTCAGTGGATTCCCTGCAGCTCTGTGGGGAGTGCATATGTAGAGTATAGTACTACTGTGTAACAAAGTAAACCTGAGACAGATGAAATTAAAGTTTTATACATACCTGGGGCTTCCTCCAGCCCCCTTCAGGCTAATCAGTCCATCACTGTCCTCCTCCACCACCTGGATCTTCTGCTATGAGTCCAGGTACTTGAGCCAGTCTGGCGTAGTGCGCATGCACACACTCCGCCGCTGGGAGCGTACTACACCTGCGCAGCACTATTGCACAGGTGCAGAATGCTCCTGGCTGTAGGAACGGCACGTGGCCGGACTGTGCTGACTGGCTGAATTACCGGGACTCATAGCAGAAGATCCGGGTGGCGGAGGAGAACAGCAAGGGAGTGACTGGCCTGAAGGGGGCTGGAGGAAGCCCCAGGTATGTTTAAAACTTTTCTTTTTATCCGTCTCAGGTACCCTTTAATTCATAGTCACCAAAACAAATTTTAACAACATATTAAGTGATTTGATTTCATGAGCAAAGAGAGTGCATACATTTGCATAAATCAGCATCAACGCAGAATGATTTCCATCTCATTGACCATCTCTATTAGTGACACGGCTACACATCAGGCTTTATTCTTACAGCATAGATGTTATTTAGTATATTTAAGAGATTCCTGTGTACACATCATATATACTGTACAGTCATAATCAGATATGTATATCTGACTTTAAAAATACGGGGACTGCTTTATTGAAGCAGCACAAGTAACTAATTTTGATTGGTTTATTTCATTTTTGTGCACTAAGCACAGCTATTACTGTATATATAAATTATGTATGATGACTATTATCTGAGAAATAGAATATTTTAACATATTTTCTATTTTAATCACAGTTTAAATTCATTAGGAGTCGGTGCATTTTTTTCCGACTCTGACTCCAGGCACCCAAAATTGCTCCGACTCCACAGCCCTGACAGGCGCAGTGGTTTTCTGACTTCGAAGTTGGAAATTCTGGAAGTGAACCGGAGGCAGGGAACAGAGCATCGGTGAGTGGCTGCACGGGCACAGGACGTCTGCGGTGGACCGTTAGAAGCCCCAGGTAAATTCAACTAATTTTCCCCCTACAGTAGTCCTTTAAGGCCTTGTTCACATTATAAATCGCCAGCGCTATCGCAAGCGCTGAGCGATTTATTGAGCTTTTTTAAAAGCGCTTTTCCCTGCACTTTGCGTTTAGAAAAGCTCTTCTGATAGCGCTTTTGATGATCGATTTGTTTTTTCACTTCCTGACGTCAGTCAGGAAGTGAACTCTTCGACCCAGAAATGAATAAATACAATGTATTTATTCATAAAAGCTCTCAGGAAATCGCTATACAAAGCAATTTTTCAAGCGCTTTGCGATTTCCCTATACCTTCCACTGAGCCAAAGCGCTCAGAAAATGATACATGTAGCGCGTTTGCGATTTTAAAGAAATGCACAGTCTGGAGTGGCCCTTCTTCGGGGAAGCACTCGGGCTCCTGAAGACTTCCGAAGCCTCCCTTTGGTGGCGGACACAGCAGTATTTGACCAAATTGGTCAAATACTGCTATGGGGATCCTGTGCTGGAACGGGTCCGGGAGAGGGAAGGCTAATTAGGACCCAGAGCCTTCCCTCTTCTTAGTCAAGTATCTGGCCTTCTTTTTTTTTTAAAATCACAATTCCCAAGGACTTTAAGGTCCAGAGACTACTAGTACTGCAAAACGCTGCTTACTGACGAATCGCCACACAGACCCGTCGCTCTACCATCATCGTAGGTCCCTCTCTCTGCCGTCTCTATTACGGGAGAGCTCTGTGAGCCGGTCAGGAGCCACTTTCATAGGCTCCTGATGTTTTCAATGTTAGCCAATGGAATTGGCTACTGCCCTGCTCACACAGCTCTGCCATCATATAGATGGCACTGCGAGTGAGTTGCGACGATGGGAGAGCAGTGCAAAATCTACGTCCTATCAGAGCCGCGCAGCCACAAGCAGGACATAGATTTCAACCGCGCTAGTCCGGAAGCGGTTAAAGGCACGTATCTCCCTTTATAGCTTGGAGGTGTGGCCAAAATGTTTTATTTAGGTTTTGGATAGTTAAATTGGGGTCCACTAAAGGGCTTTCAGCAGCGATTTATGCTTTCTAGGAATGGCTATCAATTCCTAAAGCGCTTTGCTGCCAAAAGTGAAGCGTAGTGGCTAGCTCTCTTGCCTTGCAGCGCTGGGTCCCTGGTTCGAATCCCAGCCAGGGCACTATCTGCAAAGAGTTTGTATGTTCTCTCCGTGTCTGCGTGGGTTTCCTCCGGGCACTCCGGTTTCCTCCCACATTCCAAAAACATACGGATAAGTTAATTGGCTCCCCTTAAAAAAAATTGGCCCTAGACTACAGTACTTACACTATATAATATGGACATATGGCAATGGTAGGGATAAGATTGTGAGCTCCTTTGAGGGACAGTTAGTGACAAGATATATATATATATACACATTGTACAGCGCTGCGTAATATGTCGACGCTATATAAATACTAAATAATAATAATAATAATAATGACCATGATCCCACAGGAATTATAAAAGAAGGAGGGGACACCGAGAACCCAATATAGTGTAGTATGTACTGGTATAGGGTGACTTTTATCCTGATAGCGTCTCTGTTCGCTGTATACTATGATTTCACAGGATTTGCCAAAATCACACCCGGTGAACATTCAACATTTTCGGACCGATTTAATAAGGAAAAAGCAGGGCCCAAATCGATTTCCCTGAAATCCCTACACTTTTAAGTGGCACATCACACTAAAAAACAATGTTTTTTTTGAGTGTTTTGCAATTGCAAGTGGGTCCCAGGCCTTAGAACCTTTGTCGGGCTTTATTTTTTTTTTATGTCCCCACAAAAATATTTTCCTTTACTTTCTGTCCTTGTGGGAGGTGGCCAATGAGGCAGGAAGTCTAAGTATTTAACAAAATAAATCACTCAGCTATAACTGGAATGGGGGACACAGTTTTGTATAGGGACATCTGTTCTGGTAACATAATTGGGAAGTCAGGAGAGATATTCCTACCCTTGTATGCTCAAAACTAAGAGAAAAAAAATCAGTTTTACAATTGTTTGTTTAGGAAACAATTACAATACCTTGACAAACATATTTTTGTCCTGATCTTAACTATGCAGAAGACCTAAGACTTATGGGTAAATAATCCCTTATTTCCCAGCCGCACACCCGAGGCAATTAAGCCTCATTTAAATCACGAATTTGAGTGCTTAAGGTGGCCATACACTGGTCGATTTGCCATCAGATTCGACCAACAGATAGATCCCTCTCTGATCGAATCTCATCAGAGAGGGATCGTATGGCCACCCACCTTTACTGCAAACAGATTGTGAACCGATTTCAGCCTGAAACCGATCACAATCTGTGGTGGTGGTGGTGGTGCTGCCGCCGCTCCCCCCCCCCCCCCCAATACATTACCTGCTCCGCCGGCGCGGCTCACCAGATCTCTGCTGTCTTCTTCTCCACTCTGGTCTCCGGCATGCTTCACTTCTTCATGCCCGGCAGGTAGTTTAAACAGTAGAGCGCCCTCTACTCTTTAAACTTCCTGCCGGGCAGGAAGAAGTGAAGCATGCCGGAGACCAGACCAGACCCGACCAGAGCGAAGAAGACAGCAGTGACAGCGGGGACTCGCGCCGGCCGGAACAGGTAATGTATACTTGCTGTATTGCGTCGGTCGTCGGGCATTTGAACGCCGCTATCGACGCACTTCCGACCCGCCGACGATTGAGAAAAATCTTTCACACGGACGGATCGTTGGGAATCGATCGATTTCGGACGGAAATCGATCGTTCTGTCAGCGGTGTGCGCGGCGATTTCACAGCCGATTCGATCACTGATCGAATCGGCCATATAACAGCGGGAACATCGTTCGGTGTATGGGCCCCTTAAGACACTCGTAATTACTCGTGAGCCAATGCCTGGAGACAAATTTATCTCTAATCAGATTCGATTAAAGATAAATTTGTCTCTTTGTTTATCTTTAATCAAATCTGATTAGAGATAAATTTGTCTCCAGGCATTGGCTCACAAAGGGACAAATTTATCTTTAATCGAATCTGATTAGAGATAAATTTGTCTCCAGGCATGGGCTCACGAGTAATTACAAGTGTCTAAAGGTGGCCATACACTGGTCGATTTGCATTTACTGCAAACAGATTGTGAATCGATTTCAGCATGAAATCGATTCACCATCTGTGAAGCTGCCGCTGCCCCCCGGGCCCCTGCATACATTACCTGATCCGGCCAGTGCGAGTCCCCCGGTCTCCGCTGTCTTCTTCTCCGCTCTGGGCTCCAGCTTCACTGTACTTCCTGTCCGGAGAAGTTTAAACAGTAGAGGGCGCTCTACTGTTTAAACTTCCTGCCGGGACAGGAAGAAGTGAAGCCTGCCGGACTCGGAGCCCAGCACTGAGAAGAAGCAGCGGTGACAGCGGGGACTCGCGCCAGCCGGATCAGGTAATGTATTGCAGCTAGCGTCGGGCATTCGAACGCCGCTATCAACGCACTCCCGACCCGCCGGCGATCGAACGAAATATTCTGCACGGACAGATCGACGGGAATCGATGAGAACGATCAATTTCGGATGGAAATCGATCGTTCGGTCAGCGTTTGCGCAATGATTTCACAGCCGATTCGATCACAGTGATCGAATCGGCTGTATATCGGCTGGAAAATCGGTAAGTGTATGGGCCCCTTAAACACTCAAATTGGTGATTTAAATGAGGCTTAATTGCCTCAGGTGTGCGTAGTGTTGGGCGAACACCTAGATGTTCGGGTTCGCGAACGTTCGCCGAACATCGCCGCGATGTTCGGGTGTTCGCGCCGAACTCCGAACATAATGGTAGTCAATGGGGACCCGAACTTTCGTGCTTTGTAAAGCTTCCTTACATGCTACATACCCCAAATTTGCAGGGTATGTGCACCTTGGGAGTGGGTACAAGAGGAAAAAAATATTTGAAAAAGAGCTTATAGTTTTTGAGAAAATTGATTGTAAAGTTTCAAAGGAAAAATGTGGAAAATGTCATGTTTCTTTGCACAGGTAACATGCTTTTTGTCGCCATGCAGTCATAAATGTAATACAGAGAAGAGGTTCCAGGAAAAGGGACCGGTAACGCTAACCCAGCACAAGCAGCAGAACACGTGATGGAACAGGAGGAGGCGCAGGAGGAGAAGGTCACGCTTTTTGAGACACAGCATCCCAGGCCTTGCATGAGGACAAATAGCGTGCGGATATAGCAATGCTTTTTGCCGCCATGCAGTCATAAATGTAATAAAGATGAGAGGTTTAATAAACAGGGACCGGAAACGCTAACCCAGCAGCAGCAGCAGCAGCAGCAGCACACGTGATGGAACAGGAGGAGGCGCAGGAGGAGAAGGCCACGCTTTTTGAGACACAGCATCCCAGGCCTTGCATGAGGACAAATAGCGTGCGGATATAGCAATGCTTTTTGCCGCCATGCAGTCATAAATGTAATACAGATAAGAGGTTCAATAAACAGGGACCGGAAACGCTAACCCATCACAGATGGTCATTGTTCATGTTACTTGGTTGGGGTCCAGGAGTGTTGCGTAGTCGTTTCCAATCCAGGATTGATTCATTTTAATTTGAGTCAGACGGTCTGCATTTTCTGTGGAGAGGCGGATACGCCGATCTGTGACGATGCCTCCGGCAGCACTGAAACAGCGTTCCGACATAACGCTGGCTGCCGGGCAAGCCAGCACCTCTATTGCGTACATTGCCAGTTCATGCCAGGTGTCTAGCTTCAATACCCAATAGTTGAAGGGTGCAGATGGATTGTTCAACACAGCTACGCCATCTGACATGTAGTCCTTGACCATCTTCTCCAGGCGACCGGTGTTGGAGGTGGATCTGCGCGCTTGCTGTTCTGTGGGCTGCTGCTGCATGGGTGTCATAAAATTTTCCCATTCCAAGGACACTGCCAATACCATTCCCTTTTGGGCACTAGCTGCGGCTTGTGTTGTTTGCTGCCCTCCTGGTCGTCCTGGGTTTGCGGAAGTCAGTCTGTCGGCGTATAACTGGCTAGAGGAGGGGGAGGATGTCAATCTCCTCTCTAAAGTCTCCACAAGGGCCTGCTGGTATTCTTCCATTTTGACCTGTCTGACTCTTTCTTCAAGCAGTTTTGGAACATTGTGTTTGTACCGTGGATCCAGAAGGGTATAAACCCAGTAATTGGTGTTGTCCAGAATGCGCACAATGCGTGGGTCGCGTTCAATGCAGTCTAGCATGAATTGAGCCATGTGTGCCAGAGTCCTGCCAGAATCCTCATCATCCTCTTGTGAGCGTTGTGATAGTTGTTGTGATGCATCATAGTCGTCACCTTCTTCCTGGTCTGCTTCTGCTGACCATTCGCGCTGAATTGTGGAAGTCCAACGTGCACCGCTCTGGCCCTCGTCAGTGGTGGCAGGAAATTCCTGCTCCAACTCCAGCTGTTCCTCCTCCTCTTCTTCGTCATAGCTGCTGGGGCCAGCGTTTCCTGATGCGAATGGCCTGATGTTGGTACTATCACGCTGATCGTTTTCTCCTTCAGATTCCCCCAGTTGCATCATGACAGCTGTTTCCTTGATTTTCAACATTGACCTCTTCAGTAAACACAGCAGTGGTATGGTAATGCTGACTGAAGAGTTGTCACTGCTCACAAGCAACGTGGATTGCTCAAAATGTTGCTCAAAATTTTGGAGGACTTGGCAGAGGTCCAACATGTTGGCCCAATCGGATCCACAGAAGCTTGGCAGCTGTCCGGATGCGCCTCGGTACTGCGCCGTCATGTACTGGACCACTGCACTCTTCTGCTCGCAAAAGCGGGCTAGCATGTGCAGCGTAGAATTCCAGCGCGTAGGGACATCACACAGCAAGCAATGCAGGGAGGTCTACAGCCGTTTCGCGCCGTCTGTGCTGTGGCGCATCATCAGTCCTGATGATGCGCCACAGCACAGACGGCGCGAAACGGCTGTAGACCTCCCTGCACTGCTTGTACACCTCTCTCCATGTGTCTGATGTGATGTAACGTATGCCTTTTTAAACAATTTTTGAATAAAGCCAAGTTTTATATGGGATGTGCATGGCCGCTCTACCTTCAATTCTGGAATTACTCTCTCATTGGCAAGATTGCACTCCCAGTACGGAATAGCCCTACCTGTGCATGGTATACCTTTTCCTTTTTGAATCATACACAGCAAGCAATGGTGGGGGAGATTGAAGCGCTCCTGCATCTTGGCGAGTGCCCCCGAAGCAGTACTGGAATTTCTGCAATGTTTGGCCACTCGTCGCACCTTCAACAGAAGATCGGCCACGCCTGGGTATGTCCTCAGGAACCGCTGAACTACTAGGTTCATCACGTGCGCCAGGCAAGGGATGTGTGTCAGCTTAGCCAACCTTAAAGCGCGAATGAGATTACTCCCATTATCACACATAACCATGCCCGGTTTCAGGTCCAGCGGTGCCAGCCACAAATCCGTCTGTTCCTTTATTCCCCTCCAAATTTCCTCCCCTGTGTGCTGCTTATCCCCAAGGCAGATCAGCTTCAGCAACGCTTGCTGACGCATGCCAACAGCTGTGCTGCACTGCTTCCACGATCCTACTGCTGCTGGGTTAGCGTTTCCGGATGAGGTACAGCTTTGAGATGCGTTGGAGGAGAAGGAGTCAGAGAGGTAGGTGCTGCTGTTGTTATCCAGTGGGAGGGACGGCGGTGCAGCTGTTTGTGGCGTGGGCAACACCCGCGCCGTAGCAGGTGAGGAATCGCTGCCAGGCTCCACAAGGTTCACCCAGTGCGCGGTAAGGGAGATGTATCGACCCTGGCCGAACGCACTCGTCCAGGTGTCAGTGGTGAGGTGAACCTTGCAGGCAACGGCATTCTTCAAGCTTCGGGTTATTTTGCTGACCACGTGCTCATGCAACTCAGGCACTGCAGAGCGCGCAAAGTGGTAGCGGCTGGGAACCACGTAACGTGGGATGGCCACTGACATCATGCCCTTGAAGCTGTTTGTCTCCACCACTCGATATGGCAGCATTTCGCAGGCCAGAAGCTTGGCTATGCTGGCTGTTACTGCCACGGCCCGGGGGTCATTTGCTGGCAATTTCCTCTTGCGATCAAACATCTCCGAGACAGACAACTGAATCGTAGGGCTGCACACTGAAGGGCTGTTGGTTGTTGTGTTTGATGAACACTGGGAGACCTCAAGAGCACTACTCCGGAAAGTGACAGTGTCAGCGTCTGATGTTTGTGAATGTTGTGAACCACGCAATGGCTGGGCTACTGCTGCTGCTGAGGCGGGTCTGGTGGTGAGTCTGGTGACCCCAAGGGAGGCAGTGTTGCTGGTACCCTGTCCTGCCGCGTTTGCCCACAGAGTGGGATGTTTGGATAGCATGTGGCGGCTCATGCTGGTGGTGGAGAGGTTGTTAATACTTTTCCCCCTGCTCAGGCGGGTCTTGCACACCTTGCAAATCGCCATAGTACCATCCTCAGTGCAGTCTTCAAAGAAAGCCCAGACTTTGGAGCACCTGCCTTGCTGGCGATTTCTGTTTGCGCCTCTTTTGCCTCTCACTTGAACTTCCACGCTTGTGGTGCCTGAAATTGCGCGCCGCCTACCTTGTGGCACAAGGCGAACTCGTGCAACAGTGGGTTCTTCAACAGACTCATCTGTGCTGCTGCTACGACGGCGATGTTCTCGTTCACAAACAAAATCTGGGTCTATGTCCACATTGTCCATACCCTCCTCTTCCATCTCCTGAAACTCGTCATATGTCATTGTGGGGGGCCGCCGCCGTGGAGTAGAGCTCCCCAGAACAACCTCTGCGCAGCTCACTCCAACGTCGTCTTCCAAATCTTGTCGGCCGACCTCCTGCAATTGCAACCCCTCCTGCCCAACTTGCTCTGGGATTTGGGTTTCCGAGTCCTCCTCGGACTCGCCTTGTATTTCAGTGCGCGGTGCATTTCCCACAGTTAATGGTTGTGAATCCGGGCACAACATTTCTGGCTGTTCCTCCTTTGACCTTTGAAAGGTGGAAGTTTGTTGGGCTGGGAATAGCTCCTGCGAATACCCCATTGTGTCCTGAGGTAATTCATTGGACTGGTTATCTGGCAGTTGTGTGCGTGGTGTCGCTGCCGGTTGTGTCAGCTTTGTGCCCACTGGCTCCTTGTAACTGGCTGAGGACTCGGACCTCGTGCGTGATGTGCTGGTGCTGCTTAACCCACTGCTGGACGCTTGAGAGGTCATCCAAGTAATTATCTGGTCCTGTTCTTTTGGATTTGTGAGGGTTGTTGTCCTGGACAACATGGGCGGTATTGAGTGGGTTTTCTTGGGTGCTCCCCTGTGGTCTGTACGTGAACCGTCAGGGGAAACACCTCTTCCCTTGCCCCTCCCTCTTTCACCGGATTTCTTCCTCATTTCACTTATCCTTAAAGTACACGCTGACTGGTAGCAGTACAGTGGCAGTACAGAAATGCTATACAGTGGTGGGTGAGCGGTGTACCACTATTCCCAGCAGCGACACAGAGCACAATGCTATACAGTGGCGGGTGAGCGGTGTACCACTATTCCCAGCAGCGACACAGAGCACAATGCTATACAGTGGCAGGTGAGCGGTGTACTACTGTTCCCAGCAGACACAGAGTGGCAGTAAACACAATGCTATATAGTGTGGCTGAGCGAGCGGTGTACTACTATTCCCAGCAGACACAGAGTGGCAGTAAACACAATGCTATATAGTGTGGCTGAGCGAGGTACACAGAGTGGCAGTAAACACAATGCTATATAGTGTGGCTGAGCGAGCGGTGTACTACTATTCCCAGCAGACACAAAGTGGCAGTAAACACAATGCTATATACTGTGGCTGAGCGAGGTACACAGAGTGGCAGTAAACAGAATGCTATATAGTGTGGCTGAGCGAGCGGTGTACTACTATTCCCAGCAGACACAGAGTGGCAGTAAACAGAATGCTATATAGTGTGGCTGAGCGAGGTACACAGAGTGGCAGTAAACACAATGCTATATAGTGTGGCTGAGCAAGGTACACAGAGTGGCAGTAAACACAATGCTATATAGTGTGGCTGAGCGAGCGGTGTACTACTATTCCCAGCAGACACAAAGTGGCAGTAAACACAATGCTATATACTGTGGCTGAGCGAGGTACAGAGTGGCAGTAAACAGAATGCTATATAGTGTGGCTGAGCGAGCGGTGTACTACTATTCCCAGCAGACACAGAGTGGCAGTAAACACAATGCTATATACTGTGGCTGAGCGAGGTACACAGAGTGGCAGTAAACAGAATGCTATATAGTGTGGCTGAGCGAGGTACACAGAGTGGCAGTAAACACAATGCTATATAGTGTGGCTGAGCGAGCGCTGTACTACTATTCCCAGCAGACACAGAGTGGCAGTAAACAGAATGCTAAATAGTGTGGCTGAGCGAGGTACACAGAGTGGCAGTAAACAGAATGCTATATAGTGTGGCTGAGCGAGCAGTGTACTACTATTCCCAGCAGACACAGAGTGGCAGTAAACAGAATGCTATATAGTGTGGCTGAGCGAGGTACACAGAGTGGCAGTAAACAGAATGCTATATAGTGTGGCTGAGCGAGCGGTGTACTACTATTCCCAGCAGACACAGAACAGTAAACAGAATGCTATATAGTGTGGCTGAGCGAGGTACACAGAGTGGCAGTAAACAGAATGCGATATAGTGTGGCTGAGCGAGCGGTGTACTACTATTCCCAGCAGCGACACAATGACTGGGGGAACCCTGGCTAGCGTGGCTGGAGCGCAAACTACCCTGCCTGCCTACCCAAAGCTAAACCCACAGACAAATGGCGGAGATATGACGTGGTTCGGGTATTTATTTACCCGAACCACGTGACAGTTCGGCCAATCAGAGCGCGTTCGGGTCCGAACCACGTGACCCGTTCGGCCAATCACAGCGCTAGCCGAACGTTCGGGGAACGTTCGGCCATGCGCTCTTAGTTCGGCCATGTGTCCGAACGGTTTGGCCGAACACCATCAGGTGTTCGGCCGAACTCGATCACCACCCGAACAGGGTGATGTTCTGCAGAACCCGAACAGTGGCGAACACTGTTCGCCCAACACTAGGTGTGCGGCTGGGAAAAAAGGGGTTATTTAACCATAAGTCCGTGGTGTATCATGCGCTACAAACAGCTGGCACGCGTCCAATAGGACACCTCACCACCGCGCACTTCCCCCTTCCAGCTTCCGGTTCTAACAGCCGCATACACGTATGCACGCTGCGCCAGCATGAAGCGCCCATTAGAACCCAGAGAGACGGACAGACATTGTGCAAAAAGGGTTGCTACAGGATAGGTAATGTATAAATGCACACACACGGAGGATATTTATACATTACGGTGGCAGCGGCAGGGGATTTGTCGTTCGTTCCGAAATCGGCCACCGTACCACTGCACATCCGACCAACTAACTTCGGCCCGACATCTTGCAGCATGCGCGATCGACAATGTGACCAATTTTCATCGCGGAATTGGTCACACTGTCTTTTTTTGGGATTTTCATCCAATTCGATTATAATAATCTAATCGGATGGTCGATCGGCCACCAAGTCGCCTGATGTATGGCCACCTTAAGAGTTGTGTTTTATTTCAGATTGAGGAGCGGATGCAATGGAACAGCAGCAGTAACAGGATTTTGTAGTAAATACCTGGGAGCACTTCAGTTGCTGAACCTGTATGGCATTTATTAATCTGAAATGGCAACGTGACTTCAACATGTGGCATTTGAATGCTTTTACACATAAGGTTAACTATTAACACTGCAGAAGCAAAATATTCAATCTTGTGAGAGTGTTTAGGTCACAGGTTACAGCAGGTCTGTTCTGCAAAATAGATGTACATCAATCCAAATACGTAACTAAAGAATAGATGAGTACTCAATGATGCGAATAAACCATCAGACATGTCTGGACAGGAGACTACAGCTTGTGCCATGCTTCACTGGAATTACATACACAATCAAATGGACCTGTCTTATTTTCCAATTAAATATCTTTAATTAATGTGGGAATTTACATGTGTAAAGGGAATTCTAAGGGATGCTATGCAAGACTTTATAGCACAGAATAATCTTATTTCAGCTCATCAGCATGGGTTTACTAAAGACAGGTCTTGTCTCACCAACATGCTCAGCTTTATTTAGTGGCAAATGCATATTTAGACCTTGGCAAAGTCATAGATGTAGTGTACTTGGACTTTTCAAGGACATTCAACACTGTTCCCTACAATAGCCTGGTACAGAAGCTGAGGATACAGTGACTAAGAGGAAATGTGTGTAAGTGAATAGAAAACTGGTTGAGGGACAGAAGGCAAAGAGTGGTGGTAAACGGATCATATTCAAAATAGGAAACTGTTAGCAGTTAGCACTGCTAACTGTTAGCAGTGCAGCCCCGCAAGGGTCAGTACTAGGTCCAATCCTGTTCAATTCACTGATTGAGCAGATGGAATACAGAAGAATGTTACCATCTTTGCAGATGACAAAATAATGTAGCATTATAAACACTAAAAAGGACAGGTACGTTTTACATTTCACAACAGGATCTCAATAGCATGGCTGGCCATGTGGGTAGAAAGATGGCAGATGGAATTTGATATATAAAAATGTAAGCTCATGCACTTTGCACGTGTCAATGGTAGACCACCATATAAGATAAATGGCATACAGCTGAGAACATCAGCAAGGTAACCCCATTGTTAAGATGCCAAAGACATAGCAACAAAAGTTGTTTACATAATACCTTTAACCATACCTCGGTTTGGTTGTACCTAGTTCTGTATCATGCCTCAAGAAAAAACAAAGTTTTGAAAACTTGCAAAGAAATATTGTACAGTTAGTCGTTACATGTGTCACCTGCACAACTATTATTGTATGTCTCCAGTATGTACAGTAACAGATTGTAAACTAGCTACTGTGTGTGATAATGCCACCTTCAAAAAATGTGCTTATAATCTCAGTAAAAACTGAATATTGTATAATGGACTGATGATGAATCATTTTATAATGTAAACAATGGCAGTTAGAGGCTTTTCTAGCAAACCAGAAATCAGCAATGCAAGCACAGAGAGAGAGAGAGAGAGAGAGAGAGAGAGAGAGAGAGAGAGAGAGAGAGAGAGAGAGAGAGAAAGAGAGAGAGAGAGAATGGAACATTTGTACTAAAACGACTGTACCATTTTAGCTCTCTTTGCTCTTCCAACTGGGACTTTGAAAGTGGCCTCCTGGTTGCCGGTAGAAGAAGCTCCTTCAGTGTACAGTCTGCTTGTAGGTGAGTCTGTTGCAGGTGCAGCACTTTCACAGTTGTTTGCAGCTTTGGGTTTTGAGTTGACTACAAACTCTAAGCTGGGCTTATACCGCAGTGCTTTCTTTGTGGGAACAGTTATTTCATGGGTGTTTGGAGGTACATGGTTATCTTGCTCTGTCCTTCTTTGATCCAGTTCCATTCGAGAATCAAGGCCAGTTATGCTGCTTTCCTCGGTTACCTTGGTGACTTCACACTGGATTTCTTTGTTTGTATCAGGCACTGGTGTAGATTTTTCAGATACAGGCCCAGAAGGCACACAGTTCTGTCTACTAGTACACACTGTCAATGCATGCTCTAGGTCAGGACTTGTGAATTCTAGATCATCTGGAACGTGCTTCCTCTTCACTGCTTTCTTTGTTGTGGAAGGAAGACAACTCTCCCTATTCCTTACCAGCTTTGGAGAGGAAACTTTCCTGACAATGCCAGTTTTGCCCTCACTTTCTGAACCAGGTAACATGAAACTTGCTTGCACTTTATTCTCTGGAACTACAGTTTTTTGTGGAGAGCTGTGTATCTCTCTTGAGCAATTATTTCCCTGGTTTACAGCAAGAGGAACCAAGGCGAGCAAGGATGGGCTAGAATCTGATTGCCTTTCCTGACTAGAAGTGGCATCCCCATTGCTACTGGCAACTGTAGTCATGTGACCGATTGTAGAATCATCTGGTTGGAGTATTGCAGAGTTAGACAGGCGTTCACAGAACGAGGGTAACTCGTCCTGAGTTTTGTGCGAGTCATTCATACACTTGTCTTCAGGACCATTAAGCCCATCTGGGGTAACATCTGAATCTGCACCCAGGTCTTTCCCACAGTTCTGGTGGGCAACAGAAATACTGCAAACTGAGATAGAGAAAAACACAGAAAGCTGTCATGTTTATAAAAAAAAAATGTATTTACAGTAGCTGTAACCACAATAATAAACTGAAGTACTCGATAATTAAAGGGGATTGAACGAGCACATTCAATATCGGACCATGGTTAATATGCTTATATGCACTTTCTATACCCTGATAGCGGTATTAAGCTACAATACATACTTCATCTATGTTATGGCAACTTTTGATATAATGATTTGAGAGCCACAGGTCAGTTAAATAAATTTCAAAAGGGATCTATACATTACAGGCTAACAATGGATGTCAAAAGGGATCTATACATTGCAGGCTAACAATGAATGTCAAAAGGGATCTATACATTGCAGGCTAACAGTTACTAAGTTTTTGAAAGTTTGTACTCGTTATTTCCTTATGATTCAACAAAAGATCTGTAACCTTTCAGAGCTGGAAAGACCACCACATGGGAAGCTGGGAATCAGATGGGTTTACTACCAAGGTTCACCTTGTTTCTGTTTATCTGCTTACCAGAAGCTGAAAGGGCACAAACAGAAGGAAGATTGTCCCATGGGTTTCCTGGCTGACTCTCAGCATCAGCCACAGGTTTGCTGGGTGAAGACGACACTGCACTGCTGTATATCGGGCCTGCCAAGGAGGGACAGAGAAGATTTAACTTAAGGACCATAAAATCTGTTCTTTAACTTCTTACACACATCAGACAAGCGGGAACTTCAGTTCAATTTGAGCTGCACAATAATTACAGTAATTGATGATTAAGCAATAATAAAATATAATTTACAAGGAACTGTGACAACAATAATCTGAAGTACTCAATAATTAAAGGGGATTTCTATTACAACAATACAAGTGTGGAAACCCTCAATAGTAAAAGAAGGTCTCTGTTCTCAGTCTCTGGCCTTCCAGCATTTATTTATTGCTACATACAGTGGTGAGAAAAAGTTTGTGAACAGTGTTGGTGTCTGAATTACAAATCATGGGGAAGGACCAGAGTCATGTGAAACGCAGCATGACTCCCAAGGAAGTGACCTCTGACTGTCCACTTGTTCAGTGCTGAACAGCGGGAGTTGGGAGTATTCTGCGAACACAGTGAATCAAGCGCAGGGGACTTGGGCGCACAGGGAGTAACTTTGGCGCCGTCAGAAGATGGACCTGAAGTTACTTTTAAAACACAATAATTCGTTTCATTCCTCACCATCCATGGAGGCCTGAAGGGGGAAAAGTATTTAACACGGCTGGGACTTGTGCAGCAGCAGGATCAGCCATATACCGGCTGTATCCTGCGCCCAAGTCTCCTGCACTGATTCCTCTTGTACGCGTATTCTGGTGTACCCATATTGGTAATGCCGAATATGAACACCAATACTATTTGTGAATCCTTTAAAAATCTCTATAATTTTATAAATGTGACCTAAAACATCATCTGACTTTTAAACAAGTCCTAAAAGTGGATAAACATTTTGTCAAACAAATTTGTTGTACTTGGTTATGTGTTCTGTGAATCTGTACTATGCACTGATGCAACTCTGCAGTGCTGTCTGAATGAAGTAGCCTTTATACGCCTGATCCAGACAAAAGAGAAACAAATACTATCAGCTACATATAGTAAAATGAGCTTGCTTCTTGGCACAATTTAAAGTATACTAGAGATGACTATGTGGGTATTTATACTTACCAGGGGCTTCCTCCAGCCTTGTGAGGTGCGTGGGCTCCCTCTCCGTTCACTTGTAATCTCTCTCTGTAATCTGCCCAGTGGTGTGCTTCTGCACATGCGCGGCCCGGCCACGCTATTGTGCCTAGGAGCGCTAGGAGTCTGCGCAGTATGGTCCGGGCTGAGGGAATGCATTGGGGTTGCGTGCACGGTCGAGCTGCACATGCGCATAAGAGTGTGGCCAGCCGCGACTGCCCAGATTAACAGGAAAGGATACATATGAATGGAGCGTGCCATATAGAATGGTGAGTGAGCTCACGCATTTCATGGGGCTGGAGGAAGCCCCAGGTAAGTATAAATACCCACATTATAGTCTCTGGTTTCCTTTAAAGCTGGACTAAAAGCATGCAACAATAACATTCAAGCTGCAAGATTTACTTACAACAATATGAAAGTGTGCCGTAATATATGGCAGACAACAGGCATGGATGAAAGTCTAGCACTCTCACCTTTCAGTCCTAGAGTGCTGACTTCATTTAACTCTCACTCAAGACATATCTGAATGAACTTTGCATATATACTCTGTGATAGAGCTGTGGATGTCAGCACTATATAAATACTAAATAATAATAATTTTCTCTCGGTTTGTATAGTTTCCCCCGGAAATGCCAGTTTCCTTCCACATCCTTAAATATACCAGCAAACTGTACCCAGACAGTGGTAAGTCCATTAAATTCTGTCTATGGTAGGAATGTTACATCATGACCCTCCAAGAGGGACAGGTAGGGCCGGTGCCCACTTGCAAGGAAAACATACGGTTTTTGCTGCAGTGCAGCAAACAGATCCAATGCAGACCTATAGGTCTGCCTCCACTTGCATTAAAAAAACGAACGCAGAGTCCCGAATTGCTGCATTTTTCTGGACCAGCAGATGTGTTTCTCATAGAGACCTATAGTGAAAACAACCGCCCGGCCCCAGATGTGAAGAGAAAGTGGAGAGGATCCTGAACTGGTTCGCTCCACTCTGTGCCTTAGTAGCATGAATTGCTTGCTACACTTAATGCACTGTGAAGGTAAAGAGCAATTTAAAAGCATAATAATAAAACAATGAATAGCAATGACTACAACTCTACACAGCAGACATCTATAGTTGTTGAGTTTATGAGGGGGATTGTGCTGCCCTCGTTTGTGCTAATCTACTTACCAGAAGCTGAAAGGGCACAAAGAGAAGGAAGATTGTCCCACGGGTTTCCTAGCTGACTCTCGGCTTCATCCACAGGATCGCTGGAAAGGGAAGACCGCGCAGTGCTGTATACTGGGGCTGCGAGGATAGAAATACAAGGAGATATAATAAAATCTGTTCTCACAAGTGTACCAGAGTCATAAACATACAGTTGGTTTTTACTTACCTGGGGCTTCTTCTACCTCCCGTAGTCTTGTAAGTCACTTGCTGTCCTCTAGGTCCCCTCTGTAGATCCACTATGTGGCCCAGTAAAGTCAGAGCCTCAGCTGAGTCAAACACTACTGTGCATGCACCCACCTGCCTCTTTGATCGCACTCCCATAGCTGGGAGTATTCTGCACAAAAGCAGTTTATTAAGACTCGTAACCGTGCATGAACAGAATTGCTTCCAGCCACAGGAGCATAATCAAGGCGGCACGCTGCCAGGTCAGTGCATGCACAGAAGTGCGCAAATCAGCTGAGTTGCGTATGTTACCGGCCCACACAGCTGAACAACGAATGGGACGAGGAGGACAGCAAGGGACCAACAAGACTATGGGGGCTGGAAGAAGCCCGAGGTAAGTAAAAGCAAAGTATGTTTACAATTCGGGTAACCTTTAACTTCTTACACTCATCAGACAAGTGTGAACTTAAGTTCCATTTAAATTGCACAACTTAGTCTGAACTTAATGCTGAAAAAACAGGAGGGGAGACTCTGCAGTTACTAAAAGAAGGGATCTAGATGAACTATACTGACTTTCTGTGCAAATCCTTTAAACCACAAGTGTCAAACACAAGGCCCTCAGCCCGAATGTGGCCCTCCTCGCTATTGTATGTGGCCCTCCAGAGCTTCAAATGTTCATCATTGTAAGCTGCTAAAGAATGACAGCGCACTGCCTTCCCATCCTGAGGAGCACATGGGTGACAGTATTTCTGATTGAAACATTGTCAGTTTGAGCCAGGGTGTAGCAATAACACACGGGAACTCTGAAACTAAATTAGCATGGTGCCCCCTCCTGGGATCCAAACCCCCCACCACTAACTCACACCATCCACCTACCTTTCCGCCTCTCCCTGACACCATCTCCCCACATTGCAGAGTAGTGCAGTGGAGCAGTGTAATATTTACATGCTCCTGTGATGTGTCGGGTCTCTTCTAATCATCCTGGCAGTCACACGCTCTGTGCTTTCATACTTCCTTCTCCTGACCCTTTGACGTTTATTAGGAGCCTGAGGTATGCAGCATAGAGCATGTGGCTGTCAGGAAGAGTAGAAGAGACCTGAAACAGCACTAGAGCAGGCAAATCTAAAACTGCTCCACTGCGCTGCTCTGCAGAAGGGGGAGGAGTGGGCCCCCATGGTCACTATGGTTACACCACTTCATTTGAGATTGTTCAATAAATGGTCTATTTTAATAAAAATGTTGGCCTGGAACGTCAACTAGGTTTTAGATTTTGGCACCTTATGTGATTGATTTTGACACCCCTGCTTTACACGTATACTGTATTTAAATATTAAATGCCAAGATAAAGCATTTCATTAACAGTCACTACCAAAATTAAAAGAACTGTAATCAGCTCGTTCAAGGTTTTAATTATGTATTTTGTTTACACATTAACCAGTAGCTTAGATGCAAAACAATACAAAGCTCTGTTTATATATATATGTACTGTATATCTACAAATCTCAAAGGAAGACCAGACCCCAGGGATGACAGCACTGTAAAAACATCTTAGTACTAGAACACCAACACAAATCTCCACAACAGAAAACTAGAACCAAATCACACTGAGTCTAACTTAGAGAACACTGAATCACAACAGCAGATTTGTGTACTCTGGACTTGGATATTCTGCCAGAAAATTCTACTGGCATATCTTTCCAACATAGCTCTTATTAATGGCCCACTTAAATACCCAGATTACATCCAACAACACATGCTCTCGTTGCACTGACACTATAAATAATTCAGATATAGGTGGTTACAGTTGAACCGCATAACCATAACCTAACATAAAAATCACCTGTAAGGAGAAAATCACATACTCATCTCAGTCTAGCTCATTCAGTCCATAGAATCAAGTTTGCAGCCATGCAATCTCTTTGAATAAATATCAGCAGCACAACTGGTCATACTACAAAGCTTGGCTGCACTCACTGTCAAACTGTCACATGACAGGAAATTGGTCATAGGATGAAACATTTCCAAAGAATCCATTCATAAATATTGGTTAAAACATGTCACTTCAAGAAAGAAATGTGAAGTGCAGATGTGGGTTGCAATTTATTGGGATCAGTTCCAGAATGTATTCTTATAACTGAAAAATGTCAAACCTGCCAGCTTTACACATGACAGGAACGCAAGTTCATTTCAGGTCAAAACAGATTGCTGTGAAGTCTATATATAACTGAACCAAACATCAACAATAATAAAAGTAACGCTGCGACAGAGAGCCCTCTTGAGACCAGTGTAACACAGAAAGTGCACTAATTATTCTCATAAGATTATGATACATGAGACCATGTGACAATAGATCCTGAGGTTCTCAATGCCTCTTGGTAAACTTACAGCAATTCTCTCCAGCAGAAGAATAATCGTCCTCATCACTGCTGGAATTAACATCTGGTCTGAACGCTGAAACACAACAGAAGAAAGAAGTTCTCAGCATATTTACTAGACCTCATTTGCCTTTCCAGCATAAACCTATGGACCTGACTTATTAAATAGCCTACCAGCTCTTCAAAGTGGTCCATGAGTATGGCCTCATTGACTTCCCTGTCTCTGCTCAATTGTACATCGTACATATGCTACCTTACTTATATGCTGACCCTCTGTCTTGTAATATGTGAACTGTCTCTGCACAATTGCATAATGTTGAAACATTTCCCCTATTCATTGTACAGCGTTGCATAATATGTGTTTTATAATTGAAGATAGTGATAATAATAATGATGATTATCAAAGATGGGATCTTAAAGTGTCCCTGAGATGAAAGACTTACCTGGGGCTTCCTTAAGCCCCCTTGAGGACGCTCATTTCCTCACTGTCACCCTGGGTGGCTCCTGTCCCCCCGCAATATGGCCTGAAAGCCAGGTGCAGAATGCTCCCGGCAATGGGAGTGTGAATGGGGAGCGTGCGCAGCCGGGCCACACATCGTGACAAAGCGCGACTCAGCCAGGCTACCGAGCCATACTGCGGCGGACAGGAGCCACCCGGGGAGACGGCAAGGGACTAAGCGGCCTCAAGGAAGCCACAGCTAAGTACAGAACCTGAGATTTCTTTCATCTCAGGTTCACTTTAAAGTGAACTTGAAGTGGAAATTTGAATAAAAGTTACATTCTTACTTTAGTAGAGAGAAGCCTCTGGATAGTCTTGAGGCTTCCTCAACCACAAACCGATCCAGCTCTGGGACCCTCTAAGCAAATCTGGCAAGAGCTTGTTGGATTTGCTCTTGTGCTTATGCGCCTCTCAGTGTATGAGTAGGGTTGCACTGCTCCTGTGAGAGTCCTGTCTGCAGCTGCGCAGCAGCATGGAGCCACTAGTGCATGGCTTTAAACTCTGTGCACAAGAGGCACTGTGTTATTGTTCAGGCACAGATAGGACTCATGCAGGCACAGTGTGGCCATACGCGAAGGAGAGCATGGCCGCAAATTAGAAAAGGGACCCGGCGAGCAAGGGTGAAGGACAATCTTGCCTATTGATCATCCAGAGGTTTCCCTTTTCCTTAGTATTTCACTTTTCCTTTATATCTTGTCTCACAGGTTTGCATTAAGGTACCCACATACATTGTTTGGTCAGCTGATCATCTGTTGCAAGAAAAATCTTTCATTGTTAAAATTAAAGCTAGCAATTAAAGCTAGACAAAATGATTTCTGCCCGTGTATCAGCAACAGGTTAGCAAAACATCCGTACAGAACTCTGCCCCGAATAGTCATTGTAATTGAGCATGTACATGTGTTCTGGGGTATTAGGGTGCGTTTAGTGCCTTGCAAAAGTATTAAAACTTCCCCCCCCCCCCCCCCCCCCCCGGGTATTTCTCATGTTTTGTTTTTGTTGACTCACAACTAGAGATGTAGCGAACGGCTCACTGGCAAACGGTTCCAGGCGAACTTAGGGGGTTCGCGTTCGCCTGCACCAGGCGAACTTTTGCGGAAGTTCGATTCGCCCCATAATGCACTATGAGGGTCAACTTTGACCCTCTGCATCACAGTCAGCAGGCACATTGTAGCCATTCAGGCTACACTAAGCCCTGGAGCCCCACCCCCCCTTATATAAGGCAGGGTCCGGCGGCCATTACACTCACTCGTGTGCCTGCTAGAGAGAGGAAAGGGACAGGTGCTGCAGACTTTTTCTCCTAGGGACAGATTAGTTAGGTTCTAGGCTGCTTTGCTTGCTCCTGACTGATTATTATAGCTTTTAAAGCACCCATCAACAGCAACAGCTCTTTTCAGAGCTCATCCTGTACATATTTTTTGTTTTCTGTGTGTCAAACTGACACTTTTGTTGCATGCACAGCCTTGCTAATTGATAGTGTGTGTGCCACTGCCAGCAGCCCAGCACATTCAGTGACTACCTGTGTGTGTGACAGGGAGCTGCACATTGTACTACCCAGTACTGCATATACCCCAGTACCTATTGTGTTTACTTAACCCACCTCATCACTGCATATACCTAGCTTTGTGTTGAGTGAACCCAGCTCACTGCACCTAACTACCTGTTGTGTTGAGTGAACCCACCTGGCCACCTCACTGCATCTAACTACCTTTAGTGTTGAGTGAACCCAGCTCACTGCATCTAACTACCTGTTGTGTTGAGTGAGAACCCACCTCACTGCATCTTAAGTACCTTTAGTGTTGAGTGAACCCAGCTCACTGCATCTAACTACCTGTTGTGTTGAGTGAGAACCCACCTCACTGCATCTTAAGTACCTTTACTGTTCAGTGAACCCAACTCACTGCATCTAACTACCCAGTACCTGTTGTGTTTACTTAACCCACCTCATCACTGCATATACCTAGCTTTGTGTTCAGTGAACCCAGCTCACTGCATATAACTACCTGTTGTGTTGAGTGAACCCACCTGGCCACCTCACTGCATCTAACTACCTGTTGTGTTGAGTGAGAACCCACCTCACTGCATCTTAAGTACCTTTACTGTTCAGTGAACCCAGCTCACTGCATCTAACTACCTGTTGTGTTGAGTGAGAAACCACCTCACTGCATCTTAAGTACCTTTAGTGTTGAGTGAACCCAGCTCACTGCATCTAAATACCTGTTGTGTTGAGTGAGAACCCACCTCACTGCATCTTAAGTACCTTTAGTGTTGAGTGAACCCAGCTCACTGCATCTAACTACCTGTTGTGTTGAGTGAGAATCCACCTCACTGCATCTTAAGTACCTTTACTGTTCAGTAAACCCAGCTCACTGCATCTAACTACCTGTTGTGTTGAGTGAGAACCCACCTCACTGCATCATAAGTACCTTTACTGTTCAGTGAACCCAGCTCACTGCATCTAACTACCTGTTGTGTTGAGTGAGAACCCACCTCACTGCATCTTAAGTACCTTTAGTGTTCAGTGAACCCAGCTCACTGCATCTAACTACCTGTTGTGTTGAGTGAGAACCCACCTCACTGCATATACCTAGCATCCCCCCGAGATGGACAAAATGGACAAACCAGTTAGAGGAAGAGGTAGAGGCAGACTCAGAGGAAGGCCACCAGGCACCGGCAGGTCTGTGCGAGGTGGTGTTGCTGTGATTTCGTGCGGACCTGGCCCAAAATACAGTGCTCAGAAGAAGGCACGTGCCATCACTTCCCAAAATCGTGAGGAGGTGCTTGAGTATTTAACACAGAACACCTCATCTCCCACAGCCACCAGCGCTACAACAAGCACCACATCTGCTGCATTTGACACTTCGCAGGAGTTATTTGGTGGTGGTGGTGAAATCACTGATTCCCAGCCACTACTGCAACAACAACAAGAAGGCGCAGGTACACCACCTCATACGTCTGAGTTAGGTGGCGATAGTATGGAGGAGGGGGATGATGAACCACCTGAAGTTGGTGCAGTTGAGGAGGTGTCTGAGGAAAGCGCAGATGGCCAGGAGGATTATGATGACGATTATACGGATACCACATACTGTATGTTCCCGGTAGAGGAGATGACCAGGGGGACAGTTCAGAGGAGGAGTCAGAGAGGAGTAGGAGGAGACGACTCCATGATAGAAGCAGAGGGAGCTCGTCCTCAGAAACAGCTGGGGGCAGTGTCCGGCGCCATGTATCGCCAGCTATGGCCAGCCAGCCAACATGCCCTTCAACGTCAGCTGCTGATGCCACCGTAGCGCCATTACCCCAGGGGGGCTCAGCGGTTTGGAAATTTTTTCACGTGTGTGTCTCAGATCGGAGCAAAGCCATCTGTTGTCTCTGCCAGCAAAAATTGAGCCGTGGAAAGGCCAACTCTCACGTAGGGACAAGTGCCTTACGAAGGCACCTGGAGAGAAGGCACAAACAGCTATGGCAAGAACACCTGAGGAAAAGCAGCACCCCTCAAAAGACAAGCCACCCTCCTTCTCCTCTTCCTCCTTCAGGTGTATCGTCTTCATCCACTTTCTCCCTTGCACCTTCACAGCCACCCTCCTCCACACCGCCTCTTCCCTTGAGCGGTTCCTTCTCCTCTGCCCACAGCAGTACCCAGCTGTCCGTGAAGGAAGTATTTGAGCGTAAGAAGCAAATGTCTGCCAGTCACCCTCTTGCCCAGCGTCTGACAGCTGGCGTGGCGGAACTATTAGCTCGCCAGCTATTACCATACAAGCTGGTGGAGTCGGAGGCTTTCCGTAAGTTTGTGGCCATTGGTACACCGCAGTGGAAGATACCAGGCCGAAATTATTTTTCACAAAAGGCCGTACCCAAACTGTACCGTGCAGTTGAGAGGCAAGTGGTGTCATCTCTGGCACACAGCGTTGGGTCAAGGGTCCACCTGACTACGGATGCCTGGTCTGCCAAGCACGGGCAGGGCCACTACATTACATACACAGCCCATTGGGTCAACCTGGTGACCGATGGCAGCAAGCAGGGAGTACGTGGCTGCGCAGCGGACCGACTTATCACACCTCCACGGCTTGCAGGCAGGCCTCCAGCCACCTCCTCTCCACCTGCTACCACCGCCTCGCTGTCGTCATCCTCCTCCTCCTCGGCTGGTGCCGCGATCTCCTCTCCAGCTACACAGCCCCAGCTACACAGCCCCAGCACCCCAGGGCCTATGCTGCATGCCAGGTACGACGGTGTCACGCAGTGTTAGACATGTCTTGCCTGAAAGCGGAGAGTCACACTGGAGCAGCTCTCCTGGCTGCTCTTAAACAGGTGGAGCAATGGCTGACCCCGCACAAGCTTGAGATCGGCAACGTGGTGTGTGACAACGGCAGCAATCTCATTGCTGCGTTGAATTTGGGAAAGCTGACACACATACCCTGCATGGCACATGTGCTGAATCTGGTCGTGCAAAGATTTGTGTCCAAGTACCCAGGCTTAGAGGACGTCCTGAAGCAGGCCAGGAAGTTGTGTGGGCATTTCAGGCGCTCTTACAAGGCCATGGCACGCTTTGCGGACATTCAGCGTAGAAACAACTTGCCGGTGAGACGCCTGATTTGCGATAGCCCGACTCGCTGGAATTCCACCCTGCTGATGTTCTCTCGCCTGCTAGACCAGGAGAAAGCCGTCACCCAGTACCTGTATCATTACAGTACAAGGACACAATCTGGGAGGATGGGGATGTTGTGGCCCAACAACTGGACACTGATGCGAAATGCATGCAGGATCATGGAGCCCTTTGAGGAGGTGACCAAACTGGTGAGTCGCGATGAGGGCACCATCAGCGACTTGATTCCCCACGCCTACTTCCTGGAGCGTGCCGTGCGTAGAGTGGTGGATACAGCTGTGGAGGAGCGTGAACGAGAAGAGTTACGACAGCAGGAGTCGTGGGAGCCATTTACACCCGAACCCGATGTTCCCACAACACCTGTGGCAGCACAGAGGGGGGAGGAGAAGGAGGAGTCGTGTGCGGAAGGAGAGGAGTCAGACTCTGATGATGGTGATGATGAGGAAGGTGTTTCTGTGGAGGAGGAAGAGGCGGCGGAAGAACAACAACCGCGGCAGCCGTCACAGGAGGCTTCTGCTGCTCCACGTTCCCGTGGTATTGTTCGTGGCTGGGGGGAGGAAGAGGAGTTGCATCCCGTCACTGAGGAAGAGCAAGAGGAGATGGAGAGTACGTCTGCATCCAGCTTTGTGCAGATGTCCTCTTTCATGTTGTCCAGCCTGTTGAGGGACCCCCATATCAAAAAACTCAAGTCGAATGACCTGTACTGGGTGGCCACGCTACTAGACCCTCGGTACAGGCACAAAGTGGCGGACCTGTTAACAACTCAACATAAGGCGGAAAAAATGCAGCACTTGCAGAACAAGCTGTCGATGATGTTTTACAATGCTTTTAAGGGTGATGTGGCTGCACAACGCAATCAAGGTACCACTGGCAGTAACCCTCCTCCTCCCAAATCCACGCAGGCAAGGACAGGACGCTCCAGCGGTCTCAGGGTGATGTCGGACATGCGGACGTTCTTTAGTCCAACTCCTCGCCATAGTCCTTCCGGATCCACCCTCCACCAACGCCTGGACCGGCAGGTAGCCGACTACCTGGCCTTGAGTGTGGATGTAGACACTGCGAAAAGCGACGATGAACCCTTGGACTACTGGTTGCGCAGGCTTGACCTGTGGCCAGAGTTGTCCCAATTTGCCATACAACTTCTCTCTTGCCCTGCCGCAAGCGTCCTGTCAGAAAGGACCTTCAGTGCAGCTGGAGGCATAGTTACTGAGAAGAGAAGACAGTGTTCAGTACTTGACCTTTATCAAAATGAATGAGGAATGGATCCCGGAGGGCTACTGCACGACCGAAGACTAAGTCAGTCCCCACACACAGCATCTCTGCCTGCAGGCCACTTGCCTTCTCCGCCACCACCAACAGGGTCCAGGACTCTAGGCGGATTCCTGAATTTTTAAGGCCACTGCTAGCAGCGGCCGCTACACTAATTTTTCTGGTGCGTGTACATGACTGCCTAATTTTTCTGGCTGCACTGCGGGCGGCTGCAACAAAAAACAAAAAGGCATGTACATGTGCCCACCCCCCTTCGTGATCATTACTTTGCCGCGGTGAAGGGGCTTGCGTATCACAATGAAGCAATGACCGCCGGCTATTTGAGTGTCTCGGGTGGAGGTGGCACACAAAAGATAATAAGGTCGTTGCTTCATTGTGGTCAGACCAAATTTGATCAGCTGGACAGTCACTGTTGTTCTATCATTGAGCTACCACAGCCCGGCAACCATATGGGCTTGAAAAACGCCACGGCCTACACTCTGGCCACGGTGCGCACTAGTCCAGCACGGCCGTCACTACGCAAACAGCTGTTTGCGGTGCGTTACACAGTGAGTTTGGTGTGTAAGTGTGAAGCAGAACTCTAATTACACTCCCTGATTGATGTATACCCATGCAAGATGTTTGAAAGCACGTTAGGCCTGCAATTTAGCATTCAATGTGATTTCTGCCCTTAAAACGCTGCTTTGCGTCAAATCCAGATTTTTCCCCGGGACTTTGGGCATGTATCCCACTCTGCCATGCCCCCCTCCAGGTGTTAGACCCCTTGAAACATCTTTTCCATCACTTTTGTGGCCAGCATAATTTTTTCTATTTTTCAAAGTTCGCCTCCCCATTGAAGTCTATTGCGGTTCGCGAACTTTTTACGCGAACCGAACCTTCCGCGAAGGTTCGCGAACCGAAAATCGGAGGTTCGCGACATCTCTACTCACAACCTGGAATTAAAATGGATTGCTTAAGAGTTTGCACCGTTTTATTGACAGAACATGCCTACAATGTTGAAGATGTATTAAAAGGTTGTGTTGCAAACAATGAATAGGACCAAGTAACTGAAAACTTCAGTGTGCATAACTATTCAGCTACCTTTTGTGGTAATTATAGCTACAAGCCACTTTGGATAAGTCTCTATGAGCTTTCCACATCTTTTTTGCCCACTCCTCAAGGCGAAACTATTTCAGCTCCTTCATGTCGGATGGGTTTTGCTTCTGAACAACAATCTTCAAGTCTGCCCGCAGATTCTCTATTGGATTGAGGTATGGACTTTGACTGGGCCATTCAAACACATTTAAATGTTTCCCTTCAAACCACTCGAGTGATGCTTTAGCTTTGGGTCATTGTCCTGTTGGAATGTGAACCTCTGTCCTGGTCTAAAATCACTAGCAGACTGATAGGTTTTGCTCAAGAATATACCTGCATTAAAGCGGACCCAAACCAAAATATTTTTTAATTCAAAATATTTAGTTGTACCACCCTGACACATACAAAGATAAATAAAAACTCATTCATGCACATGAGCATTTCAGTGTATGCCTTTTTCATTTTTCTGTTCATAACTAGGGTTAAACAGTGGGCAGCCATTACTTCTGAGCTCAGTAGGAGGTTCAAAATCATAGGTGTGTTTTGTCATCAGCTGCCCTCCCTCCTGGCGGCTCCCTCCTGTCGGCTCACGGCTCCCTCCCACGGCTCACGGCTCCTGGCGGCTCCCTCCTGTGGCTCACGGCTCCTCCCTTCTGCGGCTCACAGCATGAGTCTCTGGCGTCCCAGCAAGCGAGTCTTCCTTTTGGCGCTACACTCCTCTACACAAACTTTTTGCCTCCGGATGACCTCTCAACAGTGGTCAAGACACCGTGAGACTTGGCCATCTCCGGCAAGGCAAGGTCTCCTCCTCCCATCTCCTCCTTTGCCAGACACCTCCCACTCAACAACAGTCTGCCGTTTTTTTCCCGGCAATTTCAAAGGAGGGGAGGGGTTACTGCCTCCAACATAAAAAAAGAAATAATTTTCAGCATGCAGCGAAAAAAAATGCTGCTACTTATTATTATAATTTAGCACAACGTTTTTAATGGTCCAATGTAGTTTTTTTAATTTGGGTCCACTTGAATCAACATCCATCTTTCCCTCAACTCTAACCAGTTTCCCAGTCCCTGTTGCTGAAAAACATCTCTATAGCATGATGCTGCCACCACCATGCTTCACTGTGGCAATGGTGTTCTTGGGAGATGGGATGTGTTGGGTGTTGTAACCATTTCCATTCCAAAGTCACATAATTAGTAAATTGAAGTCGACCTTTGTGTAATCTAAAGGTGCGTACACACGCACTTCCGCAGGCAACGACGGGTCCGCCGGACCCTCCCGCTGGGCGGAAGTTCAGCCGACAATAGCGCGTGTGTACGCGCTGTTAGCGGACTGATAAGGCTGTTTCTGAACGATCCGCTCAGCGCGCCGTCGGCTGAACGTCCGCCCGGCGGGAGGGTCCGGCGGACCCGTCGTTGCCGGCGCTAGTGCGTGTGTACGCACCTTTAGATTAAACAAAGGTCGACTTCAATTCACTAATTATGTGACTTTGGTACGGAAATGGTTACACCAGGACTTTTTTAGGGGCTTAATGGCAAAGTAGGTGAATACATATACACATGCCAATTTTCATTTTATTCCTTTTTTTATATATATTTATATTTTACTTCAAAAACTTATTTTGAAGAGATCCAACACAGAAAATAAGATTAAAAATTAAAATTACAGATTGGAATGTAACAGAATAGCTACAGAGCCAAGAGGGGTGAATACTATTTCAAGGCACTTTATACTTCCAATTCATTATATTTAGTTTGTACTGCACATCCTCATTAGTACAGTAGAATAATTCCTCCAAAAAGCTCCCGGTAACTGACAAAGTAGTCGCCCAAAACATAAAGAGGAACTTTACCGAACAAAAGTAGTAAGGGCAAACAAAATAAATCAATACATTGCAGAGAGATAGATCAAGATAGAGCGATAGATAGATCGATCAAGAAATGATTGATATTCATCATATAATTGGTTCATGTTGTTTGATCCACAAAGAGCCTGCTAGTTATCATCTTTACTACTAGCAGACAAGAAAAAAAACTCGACATCACCACCTGACATTATCTATAACCACACCCACTAACAATGCGATGGGCTAAAAGTTTTTTTTTTTTCGAGATGATGGTTTCGAGAAAACGTAAATATTTCTCATGGGAAAAGGGGTATCAGCTACTGCTTGGGATGAAGTTCAATTCTTGGTTAAAGTTCCTCTTTAACTGGGTTTTTGATTTAGCATACCTGACATCTGCTCCAGAGCAGCTTCTTCTTCTGGAGGGATAAGTAGTACCTTTATGGGAACAGAAAAACTGCTTGTGCCATCCTGTAAATATAAAGACAAGTAACGGATTTATTACCAAAAGTGTGGACCAAGAAGTTCTCCTAAACTAGGAAGAACTGCCCAATAAACATTGCATTGATGTTTGCTGCATTTTCCTTGAGAAGGGATTTCCACCTTGAACAAGTAAATGGCTCCAATGGATTCCCTATCAGCTAACTAGTACTATGTCAATGAAATACAACTGCACTAATGGTTGTGCTTGATTATTTCAGACTGCCTTTCACCATACAGAGGTTGAGGAAACACTGCTGATAAGGGTTTATAGCTGAAAAGTTCAAGGAGTCACTGCTTCTGTTTGTTTTGCATTTGAACAAAACAGTTTTTACATTAGACTAGTGTTCCCCAACCCTGTCCTCAAGGCCCACCAACAGTGCATGTTTTGTGGAAATCCACAAAGGTAGCTAATCAGCTCTGCTGAGACACTAATTACATCACCTGTGCATGTTTGTGGTTTTCTGCAAAACGTGTACTGTTCGTGGGCCTTGAGGATAGGGTTGGGGAACTGTGCATTAGACTGTCATGGTTGCTGCATAGAATCTAATCTCAATAATGAAGCACTTCAACTGAAAATAAAATAATTTGTCTCAATTCTATGTAACAAATGTTCTATTTGCCATTAGTAAAAAACACATAATTATCTCATAAGCTTATTTTCACTTTAGGTTTGCTTTCATTACCTGTGGCCATTGTAATGGGATCAGATCCTCACTGGGACCACAGACATTGGCATGATGTCTACTGCGGCCAAAAAGTGAAGACAACAGCTGGGAACTCTATTAAGCAGGCACATGCAGAGGGGAAGCGCTCGGTTGTATGACTCTGGGGTATGGCACCCGATACCCACCCATAGCCAGAACACATGGCACCCAGCATCTGCATTCATCACCCACATGACCACCAATGTCCCCCTAGCCAGAAACAAGGAGGGCAGAACTTGCGGCCATTGGTGACAGGTATGACTGACTCCACACCATTGAATGCACCTAGCGCTTCTGTGACTGATTGTATGTGTCAAGCGGAGGGGCTCAGGGGGATAGTTTGGGACAGTTGGAGAGTCGGGGGGGGGGGGGGGGGGGAGGGATGTCTGGTGAAGGTCACATGTCACTGCAGGGCAAGGGGGTTGGGGAGAAGGTTCCCCCACCACTAGAAGGTATTGTATATTCTGGCGTATAAGGCTACTTTTTAACCCTTGAAAATCTAAAAAGTCAGGGGTCGTCTTATACGCCGGATGTCATTGATGCCGGGTGATACGCCCTATCCTGTTAATGAGTCTCAGATCTCGCTGCTGAGGACTGAATGAAGCGGCTCAGGCGGACATGTGCGAGATCTGAGAGGCAGAGAAAGAGGTAAATAGGATGCAAGGGTGGGCCAAAAGTGTGAAAGAGGCGTGTTTTATGGGCACAATGCAATCTTACATAGTTACATAGTTATTTGGGTTGAAAAAAGACATACGTCCATCGAGTTCAACCAGAGGACAAAGTATATCACCAGCCTGCTCCCTCACTTATCCCTGTAGATCCAGAATCTATTCTTCCATACTCAACAGGTAGACAAGGAGAGCTGACCAATCCAACCAGTCAATCGCCTATATACTGTTATATACTGGGTACCACATACATTACAGCACCAGTATCTGTTAATACATAGCACCAGTATATGATTTTTAAATTTTATTTGGTATGCATTGGAAGAGGGTAGTCTTATACGACGAGTATATCCCAAACTCTATATTTTAAACTAGAAAAGTTGGGCGGTTCGTCTTATTATTATTATTTAGTATTTATATAGCTCCGACATCTTCCGCAGCGTTGTACAGAGAATATATTATCTTGTCACTTAACTGTCCCTCTGTGGGGCTCACAATCTAATCCCTACCATAGTCATATGTCTATGTATGTTGTGTAGTGTATGTATTGTAGTCTAGGGCCAATTTAGGGAGAAGCTAATTAACCTATCTGTATGTTTTTGGGATGTGGGAGGAAACCCGAGTACCCAGAGGAAACCCACGCAGACACGGGGAGAACATACATTGCGTGAGTACATACAAACTCCTTGCAGATGTTGACCTGGCTGGGATTCGAACCGGGACCCAGCGTTGCAAGGCGAGAGCGCTAACCACTACGCCACCGTGCTGCCCGGTCTTATACACCCGGTCGTCTTATACGCCGGAATATACAGTACTACTGTGCATTTGGGAAGGCCCCTTTTTTACATTTGAGCACCCCCCACTTAAAGGAAACCAAAGATGATAAAACATAAAAGTTTAATACATACCTGGGGCTTCCTCCAGCCCCATAAGGACGGATCACTCCCACGCCGCCGTCCTCAGTCTTCTCCAGCTCTGGCACCCATAACTTCAGCCAGAGAAGTGCGCTCTCTATGAACCTCTCCGGCAACCGCCGGAGAGTAATGTTGAGAATGCACTTCTCTTGTGCAAACTGACTACGACTTGCTGTAAGTTACGGGACCCGCTACCGGAGCTGGAGAAGACTGAGGTCGGTGGCGTGGGAGTGATCCATACTTATGGAGCTGGAGGAAGCCCCAGGTATGAATAACATTTTTATCTTTTATCATCTCTGGTACACTTTAAGGACCCCCTGCAGGGCCCTGCTATTAAGACAACTGACAAGAAATTCCTTCAAACCATAAAAAGTCAATGGGTTATAAAAAGAGCACTCACAATCAAAGTTATCCACATGTAATTTTAATTGCAGTCTTGATGTATATGCTTCAGAACGTTAAAATGCAGAATGACATCTAGAAACCTTACCTTGTTGTGTTGCATCTCTGTCCTCCATGTTGTCCTAGCTTGTGGTGAAATGTCCTGGGTGACAAATGGATCAAGGTCAAGGCACTGCTCAGCAATGGCTTTCAACTCATTCAACTTTTCTTCATTTGCAATCATAAGCAACTGGGTGAGTGACACATCTATTCCAATATAAAACAGGAACAAAGAGAAAAGAAGAAAGAAAAACAAAAGACTAAATATCGATACAGAAGCCTTCCATGTAAATGCAAAAAAAGGGGATTCACTGATTTACATCCATCTGCAAATTCAACACAAAGGTGTGTCAAAATATTATACAAACAGATACCGTTGGCGATAAGAATTGCTTTCCTTCTGTCTTTTTCCATATTTGCATTTTGTAGATTTTCTAATTAAAGTTTTGAATGTCTCATGGAGGAACAAGAGCATAGGATGTCGGTCTGTGCATTGCCCTTCTTCATTGTATGTCAGAATATTATTACCCTAAAAAGGTTCGTCCCACTTCCATCCTTTAACACTGCTGAATTTGAATTGGAAAACTGAAAAAATAAATTAAGGGAAACTAAATTTAGAGTAGGGATGGCACCATTGCCTGCATTCTCTTACAAATGTTCCTTGCTTGGCATTTACAGTGTACCTGAGAAGAAGGGAACAAAAGATTTTTACTTACCTGGGGCTTCTTCCAGCCCCCTGTATTCTGTAAGCCTCCTTAATGTCTTCCTGGTCCCCTCCATTGAACCTCTGTCAACCCCATTAAATTTCAAGACTCAGCTCAGTCGCTTACTACTGCACATGTGCGATCTCGGCCATGCCATTTGCAGATTGCTCTTCTGTATCCGGTAGCGTTCTGCGCATGCTCAGTTTCTAATAATTGGAGTTTGATGGAGGAGGTGCAGGGCCCGGAAAAGTGAGCAGTGAATATGAAAGTAGCTCCTAACCAAGCTGGATCATGTACTTCACAGCTGCACAGCAGATCAGACAGGGAGGACATGGTGAGAGTGGATAGACTACAGGAGGCTGGAAGAAGCCCCAGGTAGGTAAAAATCCCTTTGTTCTGTTCATCTCAGGTTTAATTTAAAAGGAATATGGAAGCTGCTGCCTTTATTCTCTATCACTGTAGGTTACTTTATCAATTCCACAAACGATGCAAAAAATACAAAAGGATAATTAATGTCAGCAGGTAATACACATTTGCATTAGGACACTTACCTGATGAGTTCATTTCTGAAACAGCTTGCTGAACTTTCAGCTCTTCCATATGCCTCCTAAAACATACAGAACAAGTGGCCGTTATCTTTGTCTCTTTTGGTCGAGCAGGTTCCTCCATAGCAGGGTTGGCCTGCACATGGATTAGATGATCCGCCAGACCAGATCTCTCTCCATTGCATCAGGGAGGGATCAGGCGCAGCCGCACACATGCTAGATTCTTGGAAGAGGCAGCACTGACCGGCCGTCTCGCCCATGAGCCATCTAACGTGTGCACAAGGCTTTAGCTGTTCTCGGTCATTACAATGAAAGGCCTATGCTACAGAAGCCAGGATTTCAAAATATGCCACTGAGGATAGCCTACAAATTCAAACTAATTGTACACAAGATAGAGCAATAATTTTTTTACAGGGGACATTTTCCATCCCCATGTGCTTGATTTTTCAATGTCCTTCAAGTGTCCCAGAGCCAAAATAGATTAACTACTGATAAAGAATAACTACTGACATTCTTTATCTATCCCCTGCACTCAGAAGCTGTTTCCTTCAAGGAAAAGTTTTATGGCTGTAATTCCTTATCAGTGAAAGTCACATTATAGTCTGACTAGGTCCAGACTGGGGAGAAGCTGTCACTTGCATACCTAAAAGCTTAACTCTTTCAAGCAGAAAAAGGTATATAAAAGAACAAAACCTAGTTATTAATATTCTTGGCACTGTACATACACATGTCTATCTCATCATGTCACCCCGGGTACACTTAAAGTATTGAGTACTAGAAGATGTAAAAAGAACCCGAGATGGGAAACCTATGAAAGCTGCATTATTTATTTCCTTTTAAACAATACTATCAGCATGGCAGTCCAGCTGATCTTTCTCGTCACTAGGGTCTAAATCACACACCTGAAACAAGCATGCAGCTAAAACTTGCCAGATTTGTCTTAAAGACTGCTTGCTTAGGGTGACTGTAAAGCAGTGTTCCCCAACCCTGTCCTCAAGGCCCACCAACAGTGCATGTTTTGTGGAAATCCACAGAGGTAGTGAATCAGCTCTGCAGAGACACTAATTACCTCACCTGTGCATGTTTGTGGTTTTCTGCAAAACATGTACTATTGGTGGGCCTTGAGGACAGAGTTGGGTAACTCTGGCTGTATTACCGTAGATTCAGAGGTTCAGTAGGACAGCAAGGCAATGTGTATTATTTAAAAGGAAACAAACATGTCAGCCTCTATATTATTATCATCCTACCTAATAAAAGGCAAGTGTCGCTGCGTCCGTCCGTGTGTCAGTGCATTTTAGCACTGTGCATGTGCAGGAACAGACGCAGAGACACTGCCGAGAGCCAGGGGAGGATGGGGCCAGAAGGGGCCGGCTTGCACGCGGCAGATGGGCGTGCGCGCGGCGAAGTAAAGACAGACCTAGCCTGTTTTTAAACGGGTTAAGGCCACTAGTTGTTTTCTAAAGCTCCAGCATACATCCCTGTACCCTTGGGTTCCCTTTAAGTACTTGATGGCTGTAGTGGAGGGCTCTCTTGTTTCTGTATCAGAACATGCATGGCTGCTCTACAAGCTTGAAATGGTTTAAAAACGATAGGCTGTAAATGTGCAATAGCAAGTTAATATCAAATAATTCCAGACCTCATTTTCTTTTGGCAGCTATACACTCAGGACATGTTCATACATTAAAAGTTATACAATATGAGCAAAGCAACTTACTGCCAAAGTTCCTTCATCTTATTTCTTACTCCTGGGTCTGCATTGCTGAAACAACACAAGGAATACCTTCAATTGCCATACTTACTGTAGGTAATAATATAGCTATAGGCATGAATATAAAACTAGATTCAAAATAAACCTATAATTGCCTATTAACTTGTAATCAACCTTTGGACTATATATGTCAGTCTGTCTTACCAGTTGAGAATAAAAATGTAAACATTTAAATGACACACAACACAAGCAGTAGCTCTGTAGTGAATAGATACCAGAATCCTAAAAAGCAGCCGATATCCATTTAGAATCCTAAAAAGCAGCTGATATCCATTTGTACTGTATATTTAATCACTCTGGCTGCTAGGACCAAGGTGGTGGATCCATTCAGTTTCCATTTATTCTTGATTTCATGCTAAAAAGCACCACCACTTAATCCTAATCCTGTAGTATTGCAGCCCGCTGGTGTCCATGGTTAGCACCTGTGTGTGTTCTCTGTGTGCTTTATCCCTGCTAATCTGATAACCTGCCTTGTTATCGACCTTGCCTCTATGACTTCCTGACCGGTTACTGAACCCTGCTATGCTGACTACCAGGTCAGTTGCTGATCGCTGCCTGTCTGACTTCCTGGCTGGGCTGACTATCCAAACGGTTACCAAACTGGCTCATGTTTACAACTATCCACTTTTGCCCAAAGTTGCTTTGGTGCTCTGCTTACATCCTCGAGCGCCAGGTGGCACGTTACAAGGGTAGCTGTCCTTACCATGAAGTCTCTGTGTCTACTGGTGTGTACCTAACAATTCAAGATTTCATACTAGTACTAGATGACATCACTTCCTTTCTTTCAAATACCTGTCTTTAAAACAATTGTAGAATATATTGGCATTGCAATGTCTGAAAGACGAGAGAAAACGCCTGCATCACCTTCCCAGCAGTCCACTTCTCTTCTGTGGGGTGAGGGGGCACTAACACAACCGCATACCAAGAGATTTCTCAAATTAGAGGCATGTCTATAAATCAATTTTGACTTCTCTGGAACAACCCTTTGTAATAACACTTCTGAAGACAATACCCCTCAGTATTTATCAAAGATACGTTGCAAACCCCCATACTCGGCTGCAAAATCCAATATGATTCCTAATGCACTGTGCAGTAACTGCTCTTTGTGAGAGTAAAAATATTCTGTTTGGAGCTGCCACTTACTTAACTTCCAGGGTCATTTGCCTCTTATTGATACCTACTACTATTCCTCAACCTTGGTTGGTAGAACCCATTTTTTTCTTGATGGATTGAGTTTGCCCCTACATATTTTTTATGTGACAGGGGTCCAAGCTATAAGACAAAATGTATTCTACAACTTGTGATTAAAATTAGGTCACATATATGTCAATTGATAACAAGCTTGATGCAGAGCAATCCATTATTCTCAAGTTGCGCCTATGGCAGTGATCTGCAAACTTGGCTCTCCAGCTGTTAAGAAACTACAAGTCCCACAATGCATTTGCTTTTATGAATCATGATAGTGGCTGTCAGACTCTCACAATGCACTGTGGGACTTGTAGTTCCTTAACAGCGGGAGATACAAGTTTGCAGATCACTGGTCTATGGCTTTTTTTGCTATGCATTTTTTTTCATTAACTGTTACTTGATATGCATAGCTGTTCCAGCACTGGAACCCTGTGAACATATTGAAGATGTTCTAATGTCCGTAAACGTGTTTGGCCATACTGCCCAGTAGCATGAAGTTGCTTGTGTATGGCTCAGCACAGGTGGGCCATACCTGCACCTGTGCAATACAACCGCACTTGTACAAGTACACATTAAAATGCGCACTACATGTGGAAAAATCACCTGTGAAAAAATTGTGGCCATTTTCTGCAATGAGAATGTGGTCTCAGCCTAAGAATGATCTCTGTTACTGGCTGTCACAGCGGTCATTCGGGTCAGGGAACGCATGTTCCCTTACTCCAATCAGTGCTGCCTTGGAAGTCATCAAGCGCTTACGTATATGCGCAGGCATGCATGAGGACCCACTGGAGTGTGTGCACTCACACGATCAAGCACAGCGGCAGTGAAACTGAAAGGATGTGAAATTCATGTCCTTTCAGGGGTATAGGTAAGTGTTGTGTTCGCGTTTTCCCCAGAAATTTTAAATTGGAAAGCTTTTTGCGCGATGCATGCATTCCCAATTACAGTGTATTTTGCTCCAAATGATAAATTATGTCCGGGAAACGCGAACCACACAAACCTAGGAATCACATAGAAAAAAACGGGCAAGTGAATTCCCTGCCTAAGGCCTTGTTTTCATCTAATATATTCCAGATGTGTTTTAGGAAACGCAACACAATGCGATCCACAGGAAGACTGCACTGTCTGATGTTTCCTTCACAGCGGAATTGCAACGCATAGTTGCATGCATTTTGAAACATTTGCGATGCATTTCCATCCATTGTGATGAATAGAATAGCAACCCCACTGGAGCAAGTCGCAGAGCAACACGAGTCGCAGTGGCCACCTGCATTGCCCACAGCGTTAAGATGGAAACAAGGCCTTAGGCTTGACTGGTCTGGCTAATTGTGAATAGCAATAACAATATTTTACTCACCAGTTCAATAGGTCCACTGGGCTTGCCTCCATGGGCACCACACAAAAGTGTTGAATGGTCAGATAGAATTCACAGAATCTCTGAAAAACAGTCCATACATTACTAAACAAAAAATAAATAAATAAATCTATTTTTTAATGTATTTTTTTAAAAACACTTTTTGGCTTAAACAGAAAAACAATCAAATCCTACCGAGGTGGAATTTGATTTGTACATTTTCAACCTACACAAATTTCCATGGCACCCGTGTGCCAATCAGACAGTGCTGTTTATTCTGTCTGACATCGCTGCATCAAGCTATGCTTTACGCTGTTCTGACGTCGCTGCATCAAGCTATGCTTTACGCTGTTCTGACGTCACTGCATCAAGCTATGCTTTATGCTGTTCTGACGTCGCTGCATCAAGCTATGCTTTATGCTGTACTGATGTCGCTGCAACAAGCTATGCTTTATGCTGTTCTAATGTCGCTGCAACAAGCTATGCTTTATGCTGTTCTGACGTCACTGCATCAAGCTATGCTTTATGCTGTACTGATGTCGCTGCAACAAGCTATGCTTTATGCTGCTCTGATGTCGCTGCAACAAGCTATGCTTTATGCTGTTCTGACGTCACTGCATCAAGCTATGCTTTATGCTGTACTGATGTCGCTGCAACAAGCTATGCTTTATGCTGTTCTGATGTCGCTGCAACAAGCTATGCTTTATGCTGTTCTGACGTCGCTGCAACAAGCTATGCTTTATGCTGCTCTGATGTCGCTGCAACAAGCTATGCTTTATGCTGTTCTGACGTCGCTGCAACAAGCTATGCTTTATGCTGCTCTGATGTCGCTGCAACATGCTATGCTTTATGCTGCTCTGATGTCGCTGCAACAAGCTATGCTTTATGCTGTTCTGAGGTTGCTGCATCAAGCTATGCTTTATGCTGTTCTGATGTCGCTGCAACATGCTATGCTTTATGCTGCTCTGATGTCGCTGCAACAAGCTATGCTTTATGCTGTTCCGATGTCGCTGCAACAAGCTATGCTTTATGCTGTTCTGATGTCGCTGCAACAAGCTATGCTTTATGCTGTTCTGATGTCGCTGCATCAAGCTATGCTTTATGCTGTACTGATGTCGCTGCAACAAGCTATGCTTTATGCTGTTCTGACGTCGCTGCAACAAGCTATGCTTTATGCTGTTCTGACGTCGCTGCAACAAACTATGCTTTATGCTGTTCTGACGTCACTGCATCAAGCTATGCTTTATGCTGTTCTGATGTCGCTGCAACCAGCTATGCTTTATGCAGTTCTGACGTCACTGCATCAAGCTATGCTTTATGCTGTTCTGATGTCGCTGCAACAAGCTATGCTTTATGCTTTTCTGACGTCACTGCATCAAGCTATGCTTTATGCTGTTCTGATGTCGCTGCAACCAGCTATGCTTTATGCTGTTCTGACGTCACTGCATCAAGCTATGCTTTATGCTTTTCTGATGTCGCTGCAACAAGCTATGCTTTATGCTGTTCTGATGTTGCTACAACAAGCTATGCTTTATGCTGTTCTGATGTCGCTGCAACAAGCTATGCTTTATGCTGTTCCGATGTCGCTGCAACAAGCTATGCTTTATGCTGTTCTGACGTCGCTGCAACAAGCTATGCTTTATGCTGTTCTGACGTCGCTGCAACAAGCTATGCTTTATGCTGTTCTGATGTCGCTGCAACAAGCTATGCTTTATGCTGTTCTGAGATCGCTGCATCAAGCTATGCTTTATGCTGCTCTGATGTCGCTGCATCAAGCTATGCTTTATGCTGTTCTGACGTCGCTGCAACAAGCTATGCTTTATGCTATTCTGATGTTTCTGCAACAAGCTATGCTTTATGCTGTTCTGACGTCGCTGCAACAAGCTATGCTTTATGCTGTTCTGACGTCGCTGCATCAAGCTATGCTTTATGCTGTTCTAACATCGCTGCAACAAGCTTTGCTTTATGCTGTTCTGATGTCGCTGCAACAAGCTATGCTTTATGCTAGTCTGATGTCGCTGCAACAAGCTATGCTTTATGCTGTTCTGAGATTGCTGCAACAAGCTATGCTTTATGCTGTTCTGATGTCGCTGCAACAAGCTATGCTTTTCTGATGTCGCTGCATCAAGCTATGCTTTATGCTGTACTGATGTTGATGCAACAAGCTATGCTTTATGCTGCTCTGACGTCGCTGCATCAAGCTATGCTTTATGCTGTTCTGATGTTGTTGCAACAAGCTATGCTTTATGCTGTTCTGATGTCGCTGCATCATGCTATGCTTTATGGTGTTCTGATGTTGTTGCAACAAGCTATGCTTTATGCTGCTCTGACGTCGCTGCATCAAGCTATGCTTTATGCTGTTCTGATGTTGTTGCAACAAGCTATGCTTTATGCTGTTCTGATGTCGATGCAACAAGCTATCCTTTATGCTGCTCTGATGTCGCTGCAACAAGCTATGCTTTATGCTGTTCTGATGTCGCTGCAACAAGCTATGCTTTATGCTGTTCTGATGTCGCTGCAACAAGCTATGCTTTATGCTGTTCTGAGATCGCTGCAACAAGCTATGCTTTATGCTGTTCTGATGTCGCTGCAACAAGCTATGCTTTTCTGATGTCGCTGCATCAAGCTATGCTTTATGCTGTACTGATGTTGTTGCAACAAGGTATGCTTTATGCTGCTCTGACGTCGCTGCATCAAGCTATGCTTTATGCTGTTCTGATGTTGTTGCAACAAGCTATGCTTTATGCTGTTCTGATGTCGCTGCATCATGCTATGCTTTATGGTGTTCTGATGTTGTTGCAACAAGCTATGCTTTATGCTGCTCTGACGTCGCTGCATCAAGCTATGCTTTATGCTGTTCTGATGTTGTTGCAACAAGCTATGCTTTATGCTGTTCTGATGTCGATGCAACAAGCTATCCTTTATGCTGTTCTGACGTCGCTGCATCAAGCTATGCTTTATGGTGTTCTAATGTCGCTGCATCAAGCTATGCTTTATGCTGTTCTGATGTTGCTGCATCAAGCTATGCTTTATGCTGTTCTGATGTCGCCGCAACAAGCTATGCTTTATGCTGTACTGATGTCGCTGCAACAAGCTATGCTTTATGCTGTTCTGACGTCGCTGCAACAAGCTATGCTTTATGCTGTTCTGATGTCGCTGCAACAAGCTATGCTTTATGCTGTTCTGACATTGCTGCATCCAGCTATGCTTTATGCTGTTCTGACGTCGCTGCAACAAGCTATGCTTTATGCTGCTCTGATGTTGTTGCAACAAGCTATGCTTTATGCTTTTCTGTCGTCGCTGCAACAAGCTATGCTTTATGCTGTTCTGATGTCGCTGCAACAAGCTATGCTTTATGCTGCTCTGATGTCGCTGCACAAGCTATGCTTTATGCTGTTCTGATGTCGCTGCAACAAGCTATGCTTTATGCTGTTCTGATGTCGCTGCAACAAGCTAGGTTTTATGCTGTTCTGATGTCGCTGCAACAAGCTAGGTTTTATGCTGTTCTGGTGTCGCTGCAACAAGCTATGCTTTATGCTGTTCTGACGTCGCTGCAACAAGCTATGCTTTATGCTGTTCTGATGTCACTGCAACAAGCTATGCTTTATGCTGTGCTGATGTCGCTGCAACAAGCTATGCTTTATGCTGTTCTGACATCGCTGCAACAAGCTATGCTTTATGCTGTCCTGACGTCGCTGCAACAAGCTATGCTTTATGCTGTTCTGACGTCGCTGCAACAAGCTATGCTTTATGCTGTTCTGATGTCGCTGCAACAAGCTATGCTTTATGCTGTTCTGACGTCGCTGCAACAAGCTATGCTTTATGCTGTTCTGATGTTGCTGCAACAAGCTAGGTTTTATGCTGTTCTGATGTCGCTGCAACAAGCTATGCTTTATGCTGTTCTGACGTCGCTGCAACAAGCTATGCTTTATGCTGTTCTGATGTTGCTGCAACAAGCTAGGTTTTATGCTGTTCTGATGTCGCTGCAACAAGCTATGCTTTATGCTGTTCTGATGTTGTTGCAACAAGCTATGCTTTATGCTGTTCTGATGTCGCTGCAACAAGCTAGGTTTTATGCTGTTCTGATGTTGCTGCAACAAGCTAGGTTTTATGCTGTTCTGATGTCGCTGCAACAAGCTATGCTTTATGCTGTTCTGATGTCGCTGCAACAAGCTATGCTTTATGCTGTTCTGATGTCGCTGCAACAAGCTATGCTTTATGCTGTTCTGACGTCGCTGCAACAAGCTATGCTTTATGCTGTTCTGATGTTGCTGCAACAAGCTAGGTTTTATGCTGTTCTGATGTTGCTGCAACAAGCTAGGTTTTATGCTGTTCTGATGTTGCTGCAACAAGCTATGCTTTATGCTGCTCTGATGTCGCTGCAACAAGCTATGCTTTATGCTGTTCTGACGTCGCTGCAACAAGCTATGCTTTATGCTGCTCTGATGTCGCTGCAACAAGCTATGCTTTATGCTGTTCTGATGTCGCTGCAACAAGCTATGCTTTATGCTGCTCTGATGTCGCTGCAACAAGCTATGCTTTATGCTGTTCTAATGTCTCTGCAACAAGCTAGGCTTTATGCTGTTCTGATGTCGCTGCAACAAGCTATGCTTTATGCTGCTCTGATGTCGCTGCAACAAGCTATGCTTTATGCTGTTCTGACGTCACTGCATCAAGCTATGCTTTATGCTGTTCTGACGTCGCTGCAACAAGCTATGCTTTATGCTGTTCTGACGTCGCTGCAACAAGCTATGCTTTATGCTGTTCTAATGTCGCTGCAACAAGCTATGCTTTATTCTGTTCTGATGTCGCTGCAACAAGCTATGCTTTATGCTGCTCTGATGTCGCTGCAACAAGCTATGCTTTATGCTGCTCTGATGTCGCTGCAACAAGCTATGCTTTATGCTGTTCTGACGTCGCTGCAACAAGCTATGCTTTATGCTGTTCTGATGTCGCTGCAACAAGCTATGCTTTATGCTGCTCTGATGTCGCTGCAACAAGCTATGCTTTATGCTGTTCTGATGTCGCTGCAACAAGCTATGCTTTATGCTGTTCTGACGTCACTGCATCAAGCTATGCTTTATGCTGTTCTGACGTCGCTGCAACAAGCTATGCTTTATGCTGTTCTGACGTCGCTGCAACAAGCTATGCTTTATGCTGTTCTAATGTCGCTGCAACAAGCTATGCTTTATGCTGTTCTGATGTCGCTGCAACAAGCTATGCTTTATGCTGCTCTGATGTCGCTGCAACAAGCTATGCTTTATGCTGTTCTGACGTCGCTGCAACAAGCTATGCTTTATGCTGTACTGATGTCGCTGCAACAAGCTATGCTTTATGCTGTTCTGATGTCGCTGCATCAAGCTATGCTTTATGCTGTTCTGATGTTGTTGCAACAAGCTATGCTTTATGCTGTTCTGATGTCGATGCAACAAGCTATCCTTTATGCTGCTCTGATGTCGCTGCAACAAGCTATGCTTTATGCTGTTCTGATGTCGCTGCAACAAGCTATGCTTTATGCTGTTCTGATGTCGCTGCAACAAGCTACGCTTTATGCTGTTCTGAGATCGCTGCAACAAGCTATGCTTTATGCTGTTCTGATGTCGCTGCAACAAGCTATGCTTTTCTGATGTCGCTGCATCAAGCTATGCTTTATGCTGTACTGATGTTGTTGCAACAAGGTATGCTTTATGCTGCTCTGACGTCGCTGCATCAAGCTATGCTTTATGCTGTTCTGATGTTGTTGCAACAAGCTATGCTTTATGCTGTTCTGATGTCGCTGCATCAAGCTATGCTTTATGCTGTACTGATGTCGCTGCAACAAGCTATGCTTTATGCTGTTCTGACGTCGCTGCAACAAGCTATGCTTTATGCTGTTCTGACGTCGCTGCAACAAACTATGATTTATGCTGTTCTGACGTCACTGCATCAAGCTATGCTTTATGCTGTTCTGATGTCGCTGCAACCAGCTATGCTTTATGCAGTTCTGACGTCACTGCATCAAGCTATGCTTTATGCTGTTCTGAGGTTGCTGCATCAAGCTATGCTTTATGCTGTTCTGATGTCGCTGCAACATGCTATGCTTTATGCTGCTCTGATGTCGCTGCAACAAGCTATGCTTTATGCTGTTCCGATGTCGCTGCAACAAGCTATGCTTTATGCTGTTCTGATGTCGCTGCAACAAGCTATGCTTTATGCTGTTCTGATGTCGCTGCATCAAGCTATGCTTTATGCTGTACTGATGTCGCTGCAACAAGCTATGCTTTATGCTGTTCTGACGTCGCTGCAACAAGCTATGCTTTATGCTGTTCTGACGTCGCTGCAACAAACTATGCTTTATGCTGTTCTGACGTCACTGCATCAAGCTATGCTTTATGCTGTTCTGATGTCGCTGCAACCAGCTATGCTTTATGCAGTTCTGACGTCACTGCATCAAGCTATGCTTTATGCTGTTCTGATGTCGCTGCAACAAGCTATGCTTTATGCTTTTCTGACGTCACTGCATCAAGCTATGCTTTATGCTGTTCTGATGTCGCTGCAACCAGCTATGCTTTATGCTGTTCTGACGTCACTGCATCAAGCTATGCTTTATGCTTTTCTGATGTCGCTGCAACAAGCTATGCTTTATGCTGTTCTGATGTCGCTGCATCATGCTATGCTTTATGCTGTTCTGACGTCGCTGCAACAAGCTATGCTTTATGCTGTTCTGACGTCGCTGCAACAAGCTATGCTTTATGCTGTTCTGACGTCGCTGCAACAAGCTATGCTTTATGCTGTTCTGATGTCGCTGCAACAAGCTATGCTTTATGCTGTTCTGAGATCGCTGCATCAAGCTATGCTTTATGCTGCTCTGATGTCGCTGCATCAAGCTATGCTTTATGCTGTTCTGATGTCGCTGCAACAAGCTATGCTTTATGCTATTCTGATGTTTCTGCAACAAGCTATGCTTTATGCTGTTCTGACGTCGCTGCAACAAGCTATGCTTTATGCTGTTCTGACGTCGCTGCATCAAGCTATGCTTTATGCTGTTCTGACATCGCTGCAACAAGCTTTGCTTTATGCTGTTCTGATGTCGCTGCAACAAGCTATGCTTTATGCTGTTCTGACGTCGCTGCAACAAGCTATGCTTTATGCTATTCTGATGTTTCTGCAACAAGCTATGCTTTATGCTGTTCTGACGTCGCTGCAACAAGCTATGCTTTATGCTGTTCTGACGTCGCTGCATCAAGCTATGCTTTATGCTGTTCTGACATCGCTGCAACAAGCTTTGCTTTATGCTTTTCTGATGTCGCTGCATCAAGCTATGCTTTATGCTCTACGGATGTTGTTGCAACAAGCTATGCTTTATGCTGCTCTGACGTCGCTGCATCAAGCTATGCTTTATGCTGTTCTGATGTTGTTGCAACAAGCTATGCTTTATGCTGTTCTGATGTCGCTGCATCATGCTATGCTTTATGGTGTTCTGATGTTGTTGCAACAAGCTATGCTTTATGCTGCTCTGACGTCGCTGCATCAAGCTATGCTTTATGCTGTTCTGATGTTGTTGCAACAAGCTATGCTTTATGCTGTTCTGATGTCGATGCAACAAGCTATCCTTTATGCTGCTCTGATGTCGCTGCAACAAGCTATGCTTTATGCTGTTCTGATGTCGCTGCAACAAGCTATGCTTTATGCTGTTCTGATGTCGCTGCAACAAGCTATGCTTTATGCTGTTCTGAGATCGCTGCAACAAGCTATGCTTTATGCTGTTCTGATGTCGCTGCAACAAGCTATGCTTTTCTGATGTCGCTGCATCAAGCTATGCTTTATGCTGTACTGATGTTGTTGCAACAAGGTATGCTTTATGCTGCTCTGACGTCGCTGCATCAAGCTATGCTTTATGCTGTTCTGATGTTGTTGCAACAAGCTATGCTTTAAGCTGTTCTGATGTCGCTGCATCATGCTATGCTTTATGGTGTTCTGATGTTGTTGCAACAAGCTATGCTTTATGCTGCTCTGACGTCGCTGCATCAAGCTATGCTTTATGCTGTTCTGATGTTGTTGCAACAAGCTATGCTTTATGCTGTTCTGATGTCGATGCAACAAGCTATCCTTTATGCTGTTCTGACGTCGCTGCATCAAGCTATGCTTTATGGTGTTCTAATGTCGCTGCATCAAGCTATGCTTTATGCTGTTCTGATGTCGCTGCATCAAGCTATGCTTTATGCTGTTCTGATGTCGCCGCAACAAGCTATGCTTTATGCTGTACTGATGTCGCTGCAACAAGCTATGCTTTATGCTGTTCTGACGTCGCTGCAACAAGCTATGCTTTATGCTGTTCTGATGTCGCTGCAACAAGCTATGCTTTATGCTGTTCTGACATTGCTGCATCCAGCTATGCTTTATGCTGTTCTGACGTCGCTGCAACAAGCTATGCTTTATGCTGCTCTGATGTTGTTGCAACAAGCTATGCTTTATGCTTTTCTGTCGTCGCTGCAACAAGCTATGCTTTATGCTGTTCTGATGTCGCTGCAACAAGCTATGCTTTATGCTGCTCTGATGTCGCTGCAGAAGCTATGCTTTATGCTGTTCTGATGTCGCTGCAACAAGCTATGCTTTATGCTGTTCTGATGTCGCTGCAACAAGCTAGGTTTTATGCTGTTCTGATGTCGCTGCAACAAGCTAGGTTTTATGCTGTTCTGGTGTCGCTGCAACAAGCTATACTTTATGCTGTTCTGACGTCGCTGCAACAAGCTATGCTTTATGCTGTTCTGATGTCACTGCAACAAGCTATGCTTTATGCTGTGCTGATGTCGCTGCAACAAGCTATGCTTTATGCTGTTCTGACATCGCTGCAACAAGCTATGCTTTATGCTGTCCTGACGTCGCTGCAACAAGCTATGCTTTATGCTGTTCTGACGTCACTGCAACAAGCTATGCTTTATGCTGTTCTGACGTCGCTGCAACAAGCTATGCTTTATGCTGTTCTGATGTCGCTGCAACAAGCTATGCTTTATGCTGTTCTGACGTCGCTGCAACAAGCTATGCTTTATGCTGTTCTGATGTTGCTGCAACAAGCTAGGTTTTATGCTGTTCTGATGTCGCTGCAACAAGCTATGCTTTATGCTGTTCTGACGTCGCTGCAACAAGCTATGCTTTATGCTGTTCTGATGTTGCTGCAACAAGCTAGGTTTTATGCTGTTCTGATGTCGCTGCAACAAGCTATGCTTTATGCTGTTCTGATGTTGTTGCAACAAGCTATGCTTTATGCTGTTCTGATGTCGCTGCAACAAGCTAGGTTTTATGCTGTTCTGATGTTGCTGCAACAAGCTAGGTTTTATGCTGTTCTGATGTCGCTGCAACAAGCTATGCTTTATGCTGTTCTGATGTCGCTGCAACAAGCTATGCTTTATGCTGCTCTGATGTAGCTGCAACAAGCTATGCTTTATGCTGCTCTGATGTCGCTGCAACAAGCTATGCTTTATGCTGTTCTGACGTCGCTGCAACAAGCTATGCTTTATGCTGTTCTGATGTCGCTGCAACAAGCTATGCTTTATGCTGTTCTGATGTCGCTGCAACAAGCTATGCTTTATGCTGCTCTGATGTCGCTGCAACAAGCTATGCTTTATGCTGCTCTGATGTCGCTGCAACAAGCTATGCTTTATGCTGTTCTGACGTCGCTGCAACAAGCTATGCTTTATGCTGTTCTGATGTCGCTGCAACAAGCTATGCTTTATGCTGCTCTGATGTCGCTGCAACAAGCTATGCTTTATGCTGTTCTGATGTCGCTGCAACAAGCTATGCTTTATGCTGTTCTGACGTCACTGCATCAAGCTATGCTTTATGCTGTTCTGACGTCGCTGCAACAAGCTATGCTTTATGCTGTTCTGACGTCGCTGCAACAAGCTATGCTTTATGCTGTTCTAATGTCGCTGCAACAAGCTATGCTTTATGCTGTTCTGATGTCGCTGCAACAAGCTATGCTTTATGCTGCTCTGATGTCGCTGCAACAAGCTATGCTTTATGCTGTTCTGACGTCGCTGCAACAAGCTATGCTTTATGCTGTACTGATGTCGCTGCAACAAGCTATGCTTTATGCTGTTCTGATGTCGCTGCATCAAGCTATGCTTTATGCTGTTCTGATGTTGTTGCAACAAGCTATGCTTTATGCTGTTCTGATGTCGATGCAACAAGCTATCCTTTATGCTGCTCTGATGTCGCTGCAACAAGCTATGCTTTATGCTGTTCTGATGTCGCTGCAACAAGCTATGCTTTATGCTGTTCTGATGTCGCTGCAACAAGCTACGCTTTATGCTGTTCTGAGATCGCTGCAACAAGCTATGCTTTATGCTGTTCTGATGTCGCTGCAACAAGCTATGCTTTTCTGATGTCGCTGCATCAAGCTATGCTTTATGCTGTACTGATGTTGTTGCAACAAGGTATGCTTTATGCTGCTCTGACGTCGCTGCATCAAGCTATGCTTTATGCTGTTCTGATGTTGTTGCAACAAGCTATGCTTTATGCTGTTCTGATGTCGCTGCATCAAGCTATGCTTTATGCTGTACTGATGTCGCTGCAACAAGCTATGCTTTATGCTGTTCTGACGTCGCTGCAACAAGCTATGCTTTATGCTGTTCTGACGTCGCTGCAACAAACTATGCTTTATGCTGTTCTGACGTCACTGCATCAAGCTATGCTTTATGCTGTTCTGATGTCGCTGCAACCAGCTATGCTTTATGCAGTTCTGACGTCACTGCATCAAGCTATGCTTTATGCTGTTCTGAGGTTGCTGCATCAAGCTATGCTTTATGCTGTTCTGATGTCGCTGCAACATGCTATGCTTTATGCTGCTCTGATGTCGCTGCAACAAGCTATGCTTTATGCTGTTCCGATGTCGCTGCAACAAGCTATGCTTTATGCTGTTCTGATGTCGCTGCAACAAGCTATGCTTTATGCTGTTCTGATGTCGCTGCATCAAGCTATGCTTTATGCTGTACTGATGTCGCTGCAACAAGCTATGCTTTATGCTGTTCTGACGTCGCTGCAACAAGCTATGCTTTATGCTGTTCTGACGTCGCTGCTACAAACTATGCTTTATGCTGTTCTGACGTCACTGCATCAAGCTATGCTTTATGCTGTTCTGATGTCGCTGCAACCAACTATGCTTTATGCAGTTCTGACGTCACTGCATCAAGCTATGCTTTATGCTGTTCTGATGTCGCTGCAACAAGCTATGCTTTATGCTTTTCTGACGTCACTGCATCAAGCTATGCTTTATGCTGTTCTGATGTCGCTGCAACCAGCTATGCTTTATGCTGTTCTGACGTCACTGCATCAAGCTATGCTTTATGCTTTTCTGATGTCGCTGCAACAAGCTATGCTTTATGCTGTTCTGATGTCGCTACAACAAGCTATGCTTTATGCTGTTCTGATGTCGCTGCAACAAGCTATGCTTTATGCTGTTCCGATGTCGCTGCAACAAGCTATGCTTTATGCTGTTCTGATGTCGCTGCAACAAGCTATGCTTTATGCTGTTCTGACGTCGCTGCAACAAGCTATGCTTTATGCTGTTCTGACGTCGCTGCAACAAGCTATGCTTTATGCTGTTCTGACGTCGCTGCAACAAGCTATGCTTTATGCTGTTCTGATGTCGCTGCAACAAGCTATGCTTTATGCTGTTCTGAGATCGCTGCATCAAGCTATGCCTGATGCTGCTCTGATGTCGCTGCATCAAGCTATGCTTTATGCTGTTCTGACGTCGCTGCAACAAGCTATGCTTTATGCTATTCTGATGTTTCTGCAACAAGCTATGCTTTATGCTGTTCTGACGTCGCTGCAACAAGCTATGCTTTATGCTGTTCTGACGTCGCTGCATCAAGCTATGCTTTATGCTGTTCTGACATCGCTGCAACAAGCTTTGCTTTATGCTGTTCTGATGTCGCTGCAACAAGCTATGCTTTATGCTAGTCTGATGTCGCTGCAACAAGCTATGCTTTATGCTGTTCTGAGATCGCTGCAACAAGCTATGCTTTATGCTGTTCTGATGTCGCTGCAACAAGCTATGCTTTTCTGATGTCGCTGCATCAAGCTATGCTTTATGCTGTACTGATGTTGTTGCAACAAGCTATGCTTTATGCTGCTCTGACGTCGCTGCATCAAGCTATGCTTTATGCTGTTCTGATGTTGTTGCAACAAGCTATGCTTTATGCTGTTCTGATGTCGCTGCATCATGCTATGCTTTATGGTGTTCTGATGTTGTTGCAACAAGCTATGCTTTATGCTGCTCTGACGTCGCTGCATCAAGCTATGCTTTATGCTGTTCTGATGTTGTTGCAACAAGCTATGCTTTATGCTGTTCTGATGTCGATGCAACAAGCTATCCTTTATGCTGCTCTGATGTCGCTGCAACAAGCTATGCTTTATGCTGTTCTGATGTCGCTGCAACAAGCTATGCTTTATGCTGTTCTGATGTCGCTGCAACAAGCTATGCTTTATGCTGTTCTGAGATCGCTGCAACAAGCTATGCTTTATGCTGTTCTGATGTCGCTGCAACAAGCTATGCTTTTCTGATGTCGCTGCATCAAGCTATGCTTTATGCTGTACTGATGTTGTTGCAACAAGGTATGCTTTATGCTGCTCTGACGTCGCTGCATCAAGCTATGCTTTATGCTGTTCTGATGTTGTTGCAACAAGCTATGCTTTATGCTGTTCTGATGTCGCTGCATCATGCTATGCTTTATGGTGTTCTGATGTTGTTGCAACAAGCTATGCTTTATGCTGCTCTGACGTCGCTGCATCAAGCTATGCTTTATGCTGTTCTGATGTTGTTGCAACAAGCTATGCTTTATGCTGTTCTGATGTCGATGCAACAAGCTATCCTTTATGCTGTTCTGACGTCGCTGCATCAAGCTATGCTTTATGGTGTTCTAATGTCGCTGCATCAAGCTATGCTTTATGCTGTTCTGATGTCGCTGCATCAAGCTATGCTTTATGCTGTTCTGATGTCGCCGCAACAAGCTATGCTTTATGCTGTACTGATGTCGCTGCAACAAGCTATGCTTTATGCTGTTCTGACGTCGCTGCAACAAGCTATGCTTTATGCTGTTCTGATGTCGCTGCAACAAGCTATGCTTTATGCTGTTCTGACATTGCTGCATCCAGCTATGCTTTATGCTGTTCTGACGTCGCTGCAACAAGCTATGCTTTATGCTGCTCTGATGTTGTTGCAACAAGCTATGCTTTATGCTGCTCTGATGTTGTTGCAACAAGCTATGCTTTATGCTGTTCTGATGTCGCTGCAACAAGCTATGCTTTATGCTGTTCTGACATTGCTGCATCCAGCTATGCTTTATGCTGTTCTGACGTCGCTGCAACAAGCTATGCTTTATGCTGCTCTGATGTTGTTGCAACAAGCTATGCTTTATGCTGCTCTGATGTTGTTGCAACAAGCTATGCTTTATGCTTTTCTGTCGTCGCTGCAACAAGCTATGCTTTATGCTGTTCTGATGTCGCTGCAACAAGCTATGCTTTATGCTGCTCTGATGTCGCTGCACAAGCTATGCTTTATGCTGTTCTGATGTCACTGCAACAAGCTATGCTTTATGCTGTGCTGATGTCGCTGCAACAAGCTATGCTTTATGCTGTTCTGACATCGCTGCAACAAGCTATGCTTTATGCTGTTCTGACGTCGCTGCAACAAGCTATGCTTTATGCTGTTCTGACGTCGCTGCAACAAGCTATGCTTTATGCTGTTCTGACGTCGCTGCAACAAGCTATGCTTTATGCTGTTCTGATGTCGCTGCAACAAGCTATGCTTTATGCTGTTCTGACGTCGCTGCAACAAGCTATGCTTTATGCTGTTCTGATGTTGCTGCAACAAGCTAGGTTTTATGCTGTTCTGATGTCGCTGCAACAAGCTATGCTTTATGCTGTTCTGACGTCGCTGCAACAAGCTATGCTTTATGCTGTTCTGATGTTGCTGCAACAAGCTAGGTTTTATGCTGTTCTGATGTCGCTGCAACAAGCTATGCTTTATGCTGTTCTGATGTTGTTGCAACAAGCTATGCTTTATGCTGTTCTGATGTCGCTGCAACAAGCTAGGTTTTATGCTGTTCTGATGTTGCTGCAACAAGCTAGGTTTTATGCTGTTCTGATGTCGCTGCAACAAGCTATGCTTTATGCTGCTCTGATGTCGCTGCAACAAGCTATGCTTTATGCTGTTCTAATGTCTCTGCAACAAGCTGTGCTTTATGCTGTTCTGATGTCGCTGCAACAAGCTATGCTTTATGCTGCTCTGATGTCGCTGCAACAAGCTATGCTTTATGCTGTTCTGACGTCACTGCATCAAGCTATGCTTTATGCTGTTCTGACGTCGCTGCAACAAGCTATGCTTTATGCTGTTCTAATGTCGCTGCAACAAGCTATGCTTTATGCTGTTCTGATGTCGCTGCAACAAGCTATGCTTTATGCTGCTCTGATGTCGCTGCAACAAGCTATGCTTTATGCTGCTCTGATGTCGCTGCAACAAGCTATGCTTTATGCTGTTCTGACGTCGCTGCAACAAGCTATGCTTTATGCTGTTCTGATGTCGCTGCAACAAGCTATGCTTTATGCTGCTCTGATGTCGCTGCAACAAGCTATGCTTTATGCTGTTCTGATGTCGCTGCAACAAGCTATGCTTTACGCTGTTCTGACGTCGCTGCATCAAGCTATGCTTTACGCTGTTCTGACGTCACTGCATCAAGCTATGCTTTATGCTGTTCTGACGTCGCTGCATCAAGCTATGCTTTATGCTGTACTGATGTCGCTGCAACAAGCTATGCTTTATGCTGTTCTAATGTCGCTGCAACAAGCTATGCTTTATGCTGTTCTGACGTCACTGCATCAAGCTATGCTTTATGCTGTACTGATGTCGCTGCAACAAGCTATGCTTTATGCTGCTCTGATGTCGCTGCAACAAGCTATGCTTTATGCTGTTCTGACGTCGCTGCAACAAGCTATGCTTTATGCTGCTCTGATGTCGCTGCAACATGCTATGCTTTATGCTGCTCTGATGTCGCTGCAACAAGCTATGCTTTATGCTGTTCTGAGGTTGCTGCATCAAGCTATGCTTTATGCTGTTCTGATGTCGCTGCAACATGCTATGCTTTATGCTGCTCTGATGTCGCTGCAACAAGCTATGCTTTATGCTGTTCCGATGTCGCTGCAACAAGCTATGCTTTATGCTGTTCTGATGTCGCTGCAACAAGCTATGCTTTATGCTGTTCTGATGTCGCTGCATCAAGCTATGCTTTATGCTGTACTGATGTCGCTGCAACAAGCTATGCTTTATGCTGTTCTGACGTCGCTGCAACAAGCTATGCTTTATGCTGTTCTGACGTCGCTGCAACAAACTATGCTTTATGCTGTTCTTACGTCACTGCATCAAGCTATGCTTTATGCTGTTCTGATGTCGCTGCAACCAGCTATGCTTTATGCAGTTCTGACGTCACTGCATCAAGCTATGCTTTATGCTGTTCTGATGTCGCTGCAACAAGCTATGCTTTATGCTTTTCTGACGTCACTGCATCAAGCTATGCTTTATGCTGTTCTGATGTCGCTGCAACCAGCTATGCTTTATGCTGTTCTGACGTCACTGCATCAAGCTATGCTTTATGCTTTTCTGATGTCGCTGCAACAAGCTATGCTTTATGCTGTTCTGATGTTGCTACAACAAGCTATGCTTTATGCTGTTCTGATGTCGCTGCAACAAGCTATGCTTTATGCTGTTCCGATGTCGCTGCAACAAGCTATGCTTTATGCTGTTCTGACGTCGCTGCAACAAGCTATGCTTTATGCTGTTCTGACGTCGCTGCAACAAGCTATGCTTTATGCTGTTCTGATGTCGCTGCAACAAGCTATGCTTTATGCTGTTCTGAGATCGCTGCATCAAGCTATGCTTTATGCTGCTCTGATGTCGCTGCATCAAGCTATGCTTTATGCTGTTCTGACGTCGCTGCAACAAGCTATGCTTTATGCTATTCTGATGTTTCTGCAACAAGCTATGCTTTATGCTGTTCTGACGTCGCTGCAACAAGCTATACTTTATGCTGTTCTGACGTCGCTGCATCAAGCTATGCTTTATGCTGTTCTGACATCGCTGCAACAAGCTTTGCTTTATGCTGTTCTGATGTCGCTGCAACAAGCTATGCTTTATGCTAGTCTGATGTCGCTGCAACAAGCTATGCTTTATGCTGTTCTGAGATTGCTGCAACAAGCTATGCTTTATGCTGTTCTGATGTCGCTGCAACAAGCTATGCTTTTCTGATGTCGCTGCATCAAGCTATGCTTTATGCTGTACTGATGTTGATGCAACAAGCTATGCTTTATGCTGCTCTGACGTCGCTGCATCAAGCTATGCTTTATGCTGTTCTGATGTTGTTGCAACAAGCTATGCTTTATGCTGTTCTGATGTCGCTGCATCATGCTATGCTTTATGGTGTTCTGATGTTGTTGCAACAAGCTATGCTTTATGCTGCTCTGACGTCGCTGCATCAAGCTATGCTTTATGCTGTTCTGATGTTGTTGCAACAAGCTATGCTTTATGCTGTTCTGATGTCGATGCAACAAGCTATCCTTTATGCTGCTCTGATGTCGCTGCAACAAGCTATGCTTTATGCTGTTCTGATGTCGCTGCAACAAGCTATGCTTTATGCTGTTCTGATGTCGCTGCAACAAGCTATGCTTTATGCTGTTCTGAGATCGCTGCAACAAGCTATGCTTTATGCTGTTCTGATGTCGCTGCAACAAGCTATGCTTTTCTGATGTCGCTGCATCAAGCTATGCTTTATGCTGTACTGATGTTGTTGCAACAAGGTATGCTTTATGCTGCTCTGACGTCGCTGCATCAAGCTATGCTTTATGCTGTTCTGATGTTGTTGCAACAAGCTATGCTTTATGCTGTTCTGATGTCGCTGCATCATGCTATGCTTTATGGTGTTCTGATGTTGTTGCAACAAGCTATGCTTTATGCTGCTCTGACGTCGCTGCATCAAGCTATGCTTTATGCTGTTCTGATGTTGTTGCAACAAGCTATGCTTTATGCTGTTCTGATGTCGATGCAACAAGCTATCCTTTATGCTGTTCTGACGTCGCTGCATCAAGCTATGCTTTATGGTGTTCTAATGTCGCTGCATCAAGCTATGCTTTATGCTGTTCTGATGTCGCTGCATCAAGCTATGCTTTATGCTGTTCTGATGTCGCCGCAACAAGCTATGCTTTATGCTGTACTGATGTCGCTGCAACAAGCTATGCTTTATGCTGTTCTGACGTCGCTGCAACAAGCTATGCTTTATGCTGTTCTGATGTCGCTGCAACAAGCTATGCTTTATGCTGTTCTGACATTGCTGCATCCAGCTATGCTTTATGCTGTTCTGACGTCGCTGCAACAAGCTATGCTTTATGCTGCTCTGATGTTGTTGCAACAAGCTATGCTTTATGCTTTTCTGTCGTCGCTGCAACAAGCTATGCTTTATGCTGTTCTGATGTCGCTGCAACAAGCTATGCTTTATGCTGCTCTGATGTCGCTGCACAAGCTATGCTTTATGCTGTTCTGATGTCGCTGCAACAAGCTATGCTTTATGCTGTTCTGATGTCGCTGCAACAAGCTAGGTTTTATGCTGTTCTGATGTCGCTGCAACAAGCTAGGTTTTATGCTGTTCTGGTGTCGCTGCAACAAGCTATGCTTTATGCTGTTCTGACGTCGCTGCAACAAGCTATGCTTTATGCTGTTCTGATGTCACTGCAACAAGCTATGCTTTATGCTGTGCTGATGTCGCTGCAACAAGCTATGCTTTATGCTGTTCTGACATCGCTGCAACAAGCTATGCTTTATGCTGTCCTGACGTCGCTGCAACAAGCTATGCTTTATGCTGTTCTGACGTCGCTGCAACAAGCTATGCTTTATGCTGTTCTGATGTCGCTGCAACAAGCTATGCTTTATGCTGTTCTGACGTCGCTGCAACAAGCTATGCTTTATGCTGTTCTGATGTTGCTGCAACAAGCTAGGTTTTATGCTGTTCTGATGTCGCTGCAACAAGCTATGCTTTATGCTGTTCTGACGTCGCTGCAACAAGCTATGCTTTATGCTGTTCTGATGTTGCTGCAACAAGCTAGGTTTTATGCTGTTCTGATGTCGCTGCAACAAGCTATGCTTTATGCTGTTCTGATGTTGTTGCAACAAGCTATGCTTTATGCTGTTCTGATGTCGCTGCAACAAGCTAGGTTTTATGCTGTTCTGATGTTGCTGCAACAAGCTAGGTTTTATGCTGTTCTGATGTCGCTGCAACAAGCTATGCTTTATGCTGTTCTGATGTCGCTGCAACAAGCTATGCTTTATGCTGTTCTGATGTCGCTGCAACAAGCTATGCTTTATGCTGTTCTGACGTCGCTGCAACAAGCTATGCTTTATGCTGTTCTGATGTTGCTGCAACAAGCTAGGTTTTATGCTGTTCTGATGTTGCTGCAACAAGCTAGGTTTTATGCTGTTCTGATGTTGCTGCAACAAGCTATGCTTTATGCTGCTCTGATGTCGCTGCAACAAGCTATGCTTTATGCTGTTCTGACGTCGCTGCAACAAGCTATGCTTTATGCTGCTCTGATGTCGCTGCAACAAGCTATGCTTTATGCTGTTCTGATGTCGCTGCAACAAGCTATGCTTTATGCTGCTCTGATGTCGCTGCAACAAGCTATGCTTTATGCTGTTCTAATGTCTCTGCAACAAGCTAGGCTTTATGCTGTTCTGATGTCGCTGCAACAAGCTATGCTTTATGCTGCTCTGATGTCGCTGCAACAAGCTATGCTTTATGCTGTTCTGACGTCACTGCATCAAGCTATGCTTTATGCTGTTCTGACGTCGCTGCAACAAGCTATGCTTTATGCTGTTCTGACGTCGCTGCAACAAGCTATGCTTTATGCTGTTCTAATGTCGCTGCAACAAGCTATGCTTTATTCTGTTCTGATGTCGCTGCAACAAGCTATGCTTTATGCTGCTCTGATGTCGCTGCAACAAGCTATGCTTTATGCTGCTCTGATGTCGCTGCAACAAGCTATGCTTTATGCTGTTCTGACGTCGCTGCAACAAGCTATGCTTTATGCTGTTCTGATGTCGCTGCAACAAGCTATGCTTTATGCTGCTCTGATGTCGCTGCAACAAGCTATGCTTTATGCTGTTCTGATGTCGCTGCAACAAGCTATGCTTTATGCTGTTCTGACGTCACTGCATCAAGCTATGCTTTATGCTGTTCTGACGTCGCTGCAACAAGCTATGCTTTATGCTGTTCTGACGTCGCTGCAACAAGCTATGCTTTATGCTGTTCTAATGTCGCTGCAACAAGCTATGCTTTATGCTGTTCTGATGTCGCTGCAACAAGCTATGCTTTATGCTGCTCTGATGTCGCTGCAACAAGCTATGCTTTATGCTGTTCTGACGTCGCTGCAACAAGCTATGCTTTATGCTGTACTGATGTCGCTGCAACAAGCTATGCTTTATGCTGTTCTGATGTCGCTGCATCAAGCTATGCTTTATGCTGTTCTGATGTTGTTGCAACAAGCTATGCTTTATGCTGTTCTGATGTCGATGCAACAAGCTATCCTTTATGCTGCTCTGATGTCGCTGCAACAAGCTATGCTTTATGCTGTTCTGATGTCGCTGCAACAAGCTATGCTTTATGCTGTTCTGATGTCGCTGCAACAAGCTACGCTTTATGCTGTTCTGAGATCGCTGCAACAAGCTATGCTTTATGCTGTTCTGATGTCGCTGCAACAAGCTATGCTTTTCTGATGTCGCTGCATCAAGCTATGCTTTATGCTGTACTGATGTTGTTGCAACAAGGTATGCTTTATGCTGCTCTGACGTCGCTGCATCAAGCTATGCTTTATGCTGTTCTGATGTTGTTGCAACAAGCTATGCTTTATGCTGTTCTGATGTCGCTGCATCAAGCTATGCTTTATGCTGTACTGATGTCGCTGCAACAAGCTATGCTTTATGCTGTTCTGACGTCGCTGCAACAAGCTATGCTTTATGCTGTTCTGACGTCGCTGCAACAAAATATGATTTATGCTGTTCTGACGTCACTGCATCAAGCTATGCTTTATGCTGTTCTGATGTCGCTGCAACCAGCTATGCTTTATGCAGTTCTGACGTCACTGCATCAAGCTATGCTTTATGCTGTTCTGAGGTTGCTGCATCAAGCTATGCTTTATGCTGTTCTGATGTCGCTGCAACATGCTATGCTTTATGCTGCTCTGATGTCGCTGCAACAAGCTATGCTTTATGCTGTTCCGATGTCGCTGCAACAAGCTATGCTTTATGCTGTTCTGATGTCGCTGCAACAAGCTATGCTTTATGCTGTTCTGATGTCGCTGCATCAAGCTATGCTTTATGCTGTACTGATGTCGCTGCAACAAGCTATGCTTTATGCTGTTCTGACGTCGCTGCAACAAGCTATGCTTTATGCTGTTCTGACGTCGCTGCAACAAACTATGCTTTATGCTGTTCTGACGTCACTGCATCAAGCTATGCTTTATGCTGTTCTGATGTCGCTGCAACCAGCTATGCTTTATGCAGTTCTGACGTCACTGCATCAAGCTATGCTTTATGCTGTTCTGATGTCGCTGCAACAAGCTATGCTTTATGCTTTTCTGACGTCACTGCATCAAGCTATGCTTTATGCTGTTCTGATGTCGCTGCAACCAGCTATGCTTTATGCTGTTCTGACGTCACTGCATCAAGCTATGCTTTATGCTTTTCTGATGTCGCTGCAACAAGCTATGCTTTATGCTGTTCTGATGTCGCTGCATCATGCTATGCTTTATGCTGTTCTGACGTCGCTGCAACAAGCTATGCTTTATGCTGTTCTGACGTCGCTGCAACAAGCTATGCTTTATGCTGTTCTGACGTCGCTGCAACAAGCTATGCTTTATGCTGTTCTGATGTCGCTGCAACAAGCTATGCTTTATGCTGTTCTGAGATCGCTGCATCAAGCTATGCTTTATGCTGCTCTGATGTCGCTGCATCAAGCTATGCTTTATGCTGTTCTGATGTCGCTGCAACAAGCTATGCTTTATGCTATTCTGATGTTTCTGCAACAAGCTATGCTTTATGCTGTTCTGACGTCGCTGCAACAAGCTATGCTTTATGCTGTTCTGACGTCGCTGCATCAAGCTATGCTTTATGCTGTTCTGACATCGCTGCAACAAGCTTTGCTTTATGCTGTTCTGATGTCGCTGCAACAAGCTATGCTTTATGCTGTTCTGACGTCGCTGCAACAAGCTATGCTTTATGCTATTCTGATGTTTCTGCAACAAGCTATGCTTTATGCTGTTCTGACGTCGCTGCAACAAGCTATGCTTTATGCTGTTCTGACGTCGCTGCATCAAGCTATGCTTTATGCTGTTCTGACATCGCTGCAACAAGCTTTGCTTTATGCTTTTCTGATGTCGCTGCATCAAGCTATGCTTTATGCTCTACGGATGTTGTTGCAACAAGCTATGCTTTATGCTGCTCTGACGTCGCTGCATCAAGCTATGCTTTATGCTGTTCTGATGTTGTTGCAACAAGCTATGCTTTATGCTGTTCTGATGTCGCTGCATCATGCTATGCTTTATGGTGTTCTGATGTTGTTGCAACAAGCTATGCTTTATGCTGCTCTGACGTCGCTGCATCAAGCTATGCTTTATGCTGTTCTGATGTTGTTGCAACAAGCTATGCTTTATGCTGTTCTGATGTCGATGCAACAAGCTATCCTTTATGCTGCTCTGATGTCGCTGCAACAAGCTATGCTTTATGCTGTTCTGATGTCGCTGCAACAAGCTATGCTTTATGCTGTTCTGATGTCGCTGCAACAAGCTATGCTTTATGCTGTTCTGAGATCGCTGCAACAAGCTATGCTTTATGCTGTTCTGATGTCGCTGCAACAAGCTATGCTTTTCTGATGTCGCTGCATCAAGCTATGCTTTATGCTGTACTGATGTTGTTGCAACAAGGTATGCTTTATGCTGCTCTGACGTCGCTGCATCAAGCTATGCTTTATGCTGTTCTGATGTTGTTGCAACAAGCTATGCTTTATGCTGTTCTGATGTCGCTGCATCATGCTATGCTTTATGGTGTTCTGATGTTGTTGCAACAAGCTATGCTTTATGCTGCTCTGACGTCGCTGCATCAAGCTATGCTTTATGCTGTTCTGATGTTGTTGCAACAAGCTATGCTTTATGCTGTTCTGATGTCGATGCAACAAGCTATCCTTTATGCTGTTCTGACGTCGCTGCATCAAGCTATGCTTTATGGTGTTCTAATGTCGCTGCATCAAGCTATGCTTTATGCTGTTCTGATGTCGCTGCATCAAGCTATGCTTTATGCTGTTCTGATGTCGCCGCAACAAGCTATGCTTTATGCTGTACTGATGTCGCTGCAACAAGCTATGCTTTATGCTGTTCTGACGTCGCTGCAACAAGCTATGCTTTATGCTGTTCTGATGTCGCTGCAACAAGCTATGCTTTATGCTGTTCTGACATTGCTGCATCCAGCTATGCTTTATGCTGTTCTGACGTCGCTGCAACAAGCTATGCTTTATGCTGCTCTGATGTTGTTGCAACAAGCTATGCTTTATGCTTTTCTGTCGTCGCTGCAACAAGCTATGCTTTATGCTGTTCTGATGTCGCTGCAACAAGCTATGCTTTATGCTGCTCTGATGTCGCTGCACAAGCTATGCTTTATGCTGTTCTGATGTCGCTGCAACAAGCTATGCTTTATGCTGTTCTGATGTCGCTGCAACAAGCTAGGTTTTATGCTGTTCTGATGTCGCTGCAACAAGCTAGGTTTTATGCTGTTCTGGTGTCGCTGCAACAAGCTATGCTTTATGCTGTTCTGACGTCGCTGCAACAAGCTATGCTTTATGCTGTTCTGATGTCACTGCAACAAGCTATGCTTTATGCTGTGCTGATGTCGCTGCAACAAGCTATGCTTTATGCTGTTCTGACATCGCTGCAACAAGCTATGCTTTATGCTGTCCTGACGTCGCTGCAACAAGCTATGCTTTATGCTGTTCTGACGTCACTGCAACAAGCTATGCTTTATGCTGTTCTGACGTCGCTGCAACAAGCTATGCTTTATGCTGTTCTGATGTCGCTGCAACAAGCTATGCTTTATGCTGTTCTGACGTCGCTGCAACAAGCTATGCTTTATGCTGTTCTGATGTTGCTGCAACAAGCTAGGTTTTATGCTGTTCTGATGTCGCTGCAACAAGCTATGCTTTATGCTGTTCTGACGTCGCTGCAACAAGCTATGCTTTATGCTGTTCTGATGTTGCTGCAACAAGCTAGGTTTTATGCTGTTCTGATGTCGCTGCAACAAGCTATGCTTTATGCTGTTCTGATGTTGTTGCAACAAGCTATGCTTTATGCTGTTCTGATGTCGCTGCAACAAGCTAGGTTTTATGCTGTTCTGATGTTGCTGCAACAAGCTAGGTTTTATGCTGTTCTGATGTCGCTGCAACAAGCTATGCTTTATGCTGTTCTGATGTCGCTGCAACAAGCTATGCTTTATGCTGTTCTGATGTCGCTGCAACAAGCTATGCTTTATGCTGTTCTGACGTCGCTGCAACAAGCTATGCTTTATGCTGTTCTGATGTTGCTGCAACAAGCTAGGTTTTATGCTGTTCTGATGTTGCTGCAACAAGCTAGGTTTTATGCTGTTCTGATGTTGCTGCAACAAGCTATGCTTTATGCTGCTCTGATGTCGCTGCAACAAGCTATGCTTTATGCTGTTCTGACGTCGCTGCAACAAGCTATGCTTTATGCTGCTGTGATGTCGCTGCAACAAGCTATGCTTTATGCTGTTCTGATGTCGCTGCAACAAGCTATGCTTTATGCTGCTCTGATGTCGCTGCAACAAGCTATGCTTTATGCTGTTCTGACGTCGCTGCAACAAGCTATGCTTTATGCTGTTCTGATGTTGCTGCAACAAGCTAGGTTTTATGCTGTTCTGATGTTGCTGCAACAAGCTAGGTTTTATGCTGTTCTGATGTTGCTGCAACAAGCTATGCTTTATGCTGCTCTGATGTCGCTGCAACAAGCTATGCTTTATGCTGCTCTGATGTCGCTGCAACAAGCTATGCTTTATGCTGTTCTGACGTCACTGCATCAAGCTATGCTTTATGCTGTTCTGACGTCGCTGCAACAAGCTATGCTTTATGCTGTTCTGACGTCGCTGCAACAAGCTATGCTTTATGCTGTTCTAATGTCGCTGCAAAAAGCTATGCTTTATGCTGTTCTGATGTCGCTGCAACAAGCTATGCTTTATGCTGCTCTGATGTAGCTGCAACAAGCTATGCTTTATGCTGCTCTGATGTCGCTGCAACAAGCTATGCTTTATGCTGTTCTGACGTCGCTGCAACAAGCTATGCTTTATGCTGTTCTGATGTCGCTGCAACAAGCTATGCTTTATGCTGTTCTGATGTCGCTGCAACAAGCTATGCTTTATGCTGCTCTGATGTCGCTGCAACAAGCTATGCTTTATGCTGCTCTGATGTCGCTGCAACAAGCTATGCTTTATGCTGTTCTGACGTCGCTGCAACAAGCTATGCTTTATGCTGTTCTGATGTCGCTGCAACAAGCTATGCTTTATGCTGCTCTGATGTCGCTGCAACAAGCTATGCTTTATGCTGTTCTGACGTCGCTGCAACAAGCTATGCTTTATGCTGTTCTGACGTCACTGCATCAAGCTATGCTTTATGCTGTTCTGACGTCGCTGCAACAAGCTATGCTTTATGCTGTTCTGACGTCGCTGCAACAAGCTATGCTTTATGCTGTTCTAATGTCGCTGCAACAAGCTATGCTTTATGCTGTTCTGATGTCGCTGCAACAAGCTATGCTTTATGCTGCTCTGATGTCGCTGCAACAAGCTATGCTTTATGCTGTTCTGACGTCGCTGCAACAAGCTATGCTTTATGCTGTACTGATGTCGCTGCAACAAGCTATGCTTTATGCTGTTCTGATGTCGCTGCATCAAGCTATGCTTTATGCTGTTCTGATGTTGTTGCAACAAGCTATGCTTTATGCTGTTCTGATGTCGATGCAACAAGCTATCCTTTATGCTGCTCTGATGTCGCTGCAACAAGCTATGCTTTATGCTGTTCTGATGTCGCTGCAACAAGCTATGCTTTATGCTGTTCTGATGTCGCTGCAACAAGCTACGCTTTATGCTGTTCTGAGATCGCTGCAACAAGCTATGCTTTATGCTGTTCTGATGTCGCTGCAACAAGCTATGCTTTTCTGATGTCGCTGCATCAAGCTATGCTTTATGCTGTACTGATGTTGTTGCAACAAGGTATGCTTTATGCTGCTCTGACGTCGCTGCATCAAGCTATGCTTTATGCTGTTCTGATGTTGTTGCAACAAGCTATGCTTTATGCTGTTCTGATGTCGCTGCATCAAGCTATGCTTTATGCTGTACTGATGTCGCTGCAACAAGCTATGCTTTATGCTGTTCTGACGTCGCTGCAACAAGCTATGCTTTATGCTGTTCTGACGTCACTGCATCAAGCTATGCTTTATGCTGTTCTGATGTCGCTGCAACCAGCTATGCTTTATGCAGTTCTGACGTCACTGCATCAAGCTATGCTTTATGCTGTTCTGAGGTTGCTGCATCAAGCTATGCTTTATGCTGTTCTGATGTCGCTGCAACATGCTATGCTTTATGCTGCTCTGATGTCGCTGCAACAAGCTATGCTTTATGCTGTTCCGATGTCGCTGCAACAAGCTATGCTTTATGCTGTTCTGATGTCGCTGCAACAAGCTATGCTTTATGCTGTTCTGATGTCGCTGCATCAAGCTATGCTTTATGCTGTACTGATGTCGCTGCAACAAGCTATGCTTTATGCTGTTCTGACGTCGCTGCAACAAGCTATGCTTTATGCTGTTCTGACGTCGCTGCTACAAACTATGCTTTATGCTGTTCTGACGTCACTGCATCAAGCTATGCTTTATGCTGTTCTGATGTCGCTGCAACCAACTATGCTTTATGCAGTTCTGACGTCACTGCATCAAGCTATGCTTTATGCTGTTCTGATGTCGCTGCAACAAGCTATGCTTTATGCTTTTCTGACGTCACTGCATCAAGCTATGCTTTATGCTGTTCTGATGTCGCTGCAACCAGCTATGCTTTATGCTGTTCTGACGTCACTGCATCAAGCTATGCTTTATGCTTTTCTGATGTCGCTGCAACAAGCTATGCTTTATGCTGTTCTGATGTCGCTACAACAAGCTATGCTTTATGCTGTTCTGATGTCGCTGCAACAAGCTATGCTTTATGCTGTTCCGATGTCGCTGCAACAAGCTATGCTTTATGCTGTTCTGATGTCGCTGCAACAAGCTATGCTTTATGCTGTTCTAACGTCGCTGCAACAAGCTATGCTTTATGCTGTTCTGACGTCGCTGCAACAAGCTATGCTTTATGCTGTTCTGACGTCGCTGCAACAAGCTATGCTTTATGCTGTTCTGATGTCGCTGCAACAAGCTATGCTTTATGCTGTTCTGAGATCGCTGCATCAAGCTATGCCTGATGCTGCTCTGATGTCGCTGCATCAAGCTATGCTTTATGCTATTCTGATGTTTCTGCAACAAGCTATGCTTTATGCTGTTCTGACGTCGCTGCAACAAGCTATGCTTTATGCTGTTCTGACGTCACTGCATCAAGCTATGCTTTATGCTGTTCTGACGTCGCTGCATCAAGCTATGCTTTATGCTGTACTGATGTCGCTGCAACAAGCTATGCTTTATGCTGTTCTAATGTCGCTGCAACAAGCTATGCTTTATGCTGTTCTGACGTCACTGCATCAAGCTATGCTTTATGCTGTACTGATGTCGCTGCAACAAGCTATGCTTTATGCTGCTCTGATGTCGCTGCAACAAGCTATGCTTTATGCTGTTCTGACGTCACTGCATCAAGCTATGCTTTATGCTGTACTGATGTCGCTGCAACAAGCTATGCTTTATGCTGTTCTGATGTCGCTGCAACAAGCTATGCTTTATGCTGTTCTGACGTCGCTGCAACAAGCTATGCTTTATGTTGCTCTGATGTCGCTGCAACAAGCTATGCTTTATGCTGTTCTGACGTCGCTGCAACAAGCTATGCTTTATGCTGCTCTGATGTCGCTGCAACATGCTATGCTTTATGCTGCTCTGATGTCGCTGCAACAAGCTATGCTTTATGCTGTTCTGAGGTTGCTGCATCAAGCTATGCTTTATGCTGTTCTGATGTCGCTGCAACATGCTATGCTTTATGCTGCTCTGATGTCGCTGCAACAAGCTATGCTTTATGCTGTTCCGATGTCGCTGCAACAAGCTATGCTTTATGCTGTTCTGATGTCGCTGCAACAAGCTATGCTTTATGCTGTTCTGATGTCGCTGCATCAAGCTATGCTTTATGCTGTACTGATGTCGCTGCAACAAGCTATGCTTTATGCTGTTCTGACGTCGCTGCAACAAGCTATGCTTTATGCTGTTCTGACGTCGCTGCAACAAACTATGCTTTATGCTGTTCTGACGTCACTGCATCAAGCTATGCTTTATGCTGTTCTGATGTCGCTGCAACCAGCTATGCTTTATGCAGTTCTGACGTCACTGCATCAAGCTATGCTTTATGCTGTTCTGATGTCGCTGCAACAAGCTATGCTTTATGCTTTTCTGACGTCACTGCATCAAGCTATGCTTTATGCTGTTCTGATGTCGCTGCAACCAGCTATGCTTTATGCTGTTCTGACGTCACTGCATCAAGCTATGCTTTATGCTTTTCTGATGTCGCTGCAACAAGCTATGCTTTATGCTGTTCTGATGTTGCTACAACAAGCTATGCTTTATGCTGTTCTGATGTCGCTGCAACAAGCTATGCTTTATGCTGTTCCGATGTCGCTGCAACAAGCTATGCTTTATGCTGTTCTGACGTCGCTGCAACAAGCTATGCTTTATGCTGTTCTGACGTCGCTGCAACAAGCTATGCTTTATGCTGTTCTGATGTCGCTGCAACAAGCTATGCTTTATGCTGTTCTGAGATCGCTGCATCAAGCTATGCTTTATGCTGCTCTGATGTCGCTGCATCAAGCTATGCTTTATGCTGTTCTGACGTCGCTGCAACAAGCTATGCTTTATGCTATTCTGATGTTTCTGCAACAAGCTATGCTTTATGCTGTTCTGACGTCGCTGCAACAAGCTATGCTTTATGCTGTTCTGACGTCGCTGCATCAAGCTATGCTTTATGCTGTTCTAACATCGCTGCAACAAGCTTTGCTTTATGCTGTTCTGATGTCGCTGCAACAAGCTATGCTTTATGCTAGTCTGATGTCGCTGCAACAAGCTATGCTTTATGCTGTTCTGAGATTGCTGCAACAAGCTATGCTTTATGCTGTTCTGATGTCGCTGCAACAAGCTATGCTTTTCTGATGTCGCTGCATCAAGCTATGCTTTATGCTGTACTGATGTTGATGCAACAAGCTATGCTTTATGCTGCTCTGACGTCGCTGCATCAAGCTATGCTTTATGCTGTTCTGATGTTGTTGCAACAAGCTATGCTTTATGCTGTTCTGATGTCGCTGCATCATGCTATGCTTTATGGTGTTCTGATGTTGTTGCAACAAGCTATGCTTTATGCTGCTCTGACGTCGCTGCATCAAGCTATGCTTTATGCTGTTCTGATGTTGTTGCAACAAGCTATGCTTTATGCTGTTCTGATGTCGATGCAACAAGCTATCCTTTATGCTGCTCTGATGTCGCTGCAACAAGCTATGCTTTATGCTGTTCTGATGTCGCTGCAACAAGCTATGCTTTATGCTGTTCTGATGTCGCTGCAACAAGCTATGCTTTATGCTGTTCTGAGATCGCTGCAACAAGCTATGCTTTATGCTGTTCTGATGTCGCTGCAACAAGCTATGCTTTTCTGATGTCGCTGCATCAAGCTATGCTTTATGCTGTACTGATGTTGTTGCAACAAGGTATGCTTTATGCTGCTCTGACGTCGCTGCATCAAGCTATGCTTTATGCTGTTCTGATGTTGTTGCAACAAGCTATGCTTTATGGTGTTCTGATGTCGCTGCATCATGCTATGCTTTATGGTGTTCTGATGTTGTTGCAACAAGCTATGCTTTATGCTGCTCTGACGTCGCTGCATCAAGCTATGCTTTATGCTGTTCTGATGTTGTTGCAACAAGCTATGCTTTATGCTGTTCTGATGTCGATGCAACAAGCTATCCTTTATGCTGTTCTGACGTCGCTGCATCAAGCTATGCTTTATGGTGTTCTAATGTCGCTGCATCAAGCTATGCTTTATGCTGTTCTGATGTTGCTGCATCAAGCTATGCTTTATGCTGTTCTGATGTCGCCGCAACAAGCTATGCTTTATGCTGTACTGATGTCGCTGCAACAAGCTATGCTTTATGCTGTTCTGACGTCGCTGCAACAAGCTATGCTTTATGCTGTTCTGATGTCGCTGCAACAAGCTATGCTTTATGCTGTTCTGACATTGCTGCATCCAGCTATGCTTTATGCTGTTCTGACGTCGCTGCAACAAGCTATGCTTTATGCTGCTCTGATGTTGTTGCAACAAGCTATGCTTTATGCTTTTCTGTCGTCGCTGCAACAAGCTATGCTTTATGCTGTTCTGATGTCGCTGCAACAAGCTATGCTTTATGCTGCTCTGATGTCGCTGCACAAGCTATGCTTTATGCTGTTCTGATGTCGCTGCAACAAGCTATGCTTTATGCTGTTCTGATGTCGCTGCAACAAGCTAGGTTTTATGCTGTTCTGATGTCGCTGCAACAAGCTAGGTTTTATGCTGTTCTGGTGTCGCTGCAACAAGCTATGCTTTATGCTGTTCTGACGTCGCTGCAACAAGCTATGCTTTATGCTGTTCTGATGTCACTGCAACAAGCTATGCTTTATGCTGTGCTGATGTCGCTGCAACAAGCTATGCTTTATGCTGTTCTGACATCGCTGCAACAAGCTATGCTTTATGCTGTCCTGACGTCGCTGCAACAAGCTATGCTTTATGCTGTTCTGACGTCGCTGCAACAAGCTATGCTTTATGCTGTTCTGATGTCGCTGCAACAAGCTATGCTTTATGCTGTTCTGACGTCGCTGCAACAAGCTATGCTTTATGCTGTTCTGATGTTGCTGCAACAAGCTAGGTTTTATGCTGTTCTGATGTCGCTGCAACAAGCTATGCTTTATGCTGTTCTGACGTCGCTGCAACAAGCTATGCTTTATGCTGTTCTGATGTTGCTGCAACAAGCTAGGTTTTATGCTGTTCTGATGTCGCTGCAACAAGCTATGCTTTATGCTGTTCTGATGTTGTTGCAACAAGCTATGCTTTATGCTGTTCTGATGTCGCTGCAACAAGCTAGGTTTTATGCTGTTCTGATGTTGCTGCAACAAGCTAGGTTTTATGCTGTTCTGATGTCGCTGCAACAAGCTATGCTTTATGCTGTTCTGATGTCGCTGCAACAAGCTATGCTTTATGCTGTTCTGATGTCGCTGCAACAAGCTATGCTTTATGCTGTTCTGACGTCGCTGCAACAAGCTATGCTTTATGCTGTTCTGATGTTGCTGCAACAAGCTAGGTTTTATGCTGTTCTGATGTTGCTGCAACAAGCTAGGTTTTATGCTGTTCTGATGTTGCTGCAACAAGCTATGCTTTATGCTGCTCTGATGTCGCTGCAACAAGCTATGCTTTATGCTGTTCTGACGTCGCTGCAACAAGCTATGCTTTATGCTGCTCTGATGTCGCTGCAACAAGCTATGCTTTATGCTGTTCTGATGTCGCTGCAACAAGCTATGCTTTATGCTGCTCTGATGTCGCTGCAACAAGCTATGCTTTATGCTGTTCTAATGTCTCTGCAACAAGCTAGGCTTTATGCTGTTCTGATGTCGCTGCAACAAGCTATGCTTTATGCTGCTCTGATGTCGCTGCAACAAGCTATGCTTTATGCTGTTCTGACGTCACTGCATCAAGCTATGCTTTATGCTGTTCTGACGTCGCTGCAACAAGCTATGCTTTATGCTGTTCTGACGTCGCTGCAACAAGCTATGCTTTATGCTGTTCTAATGTCGCTGCAACAAGCTATGCTTTATTCTGTTCTGATGTCGCTGCAACAAGCTATGCTTTATGCTGCTCTGATGTCGCTGCAACAAGCTATGCTTTATGCTGCTCTGATGTCGCTGCAACAAGCTATGCTTTATGCTGTTCTGACGTCGCTGCAACAAGCTATGCTTTATGCTGTTCTGATGTCGCTGCAACAAGCTATGCTTTATGCTGCTCTGATGTCGCTGCAACAAGCTATGCTTTATGCTGTTCTGATGTCGCTGCAACAAGCTATGCTTTATGCTGTTCTGACGTCACTGCATCAAGCTATGCTTTATGCTGTTCTGACGTCGCTGCAACAAGCTATGCTTTATGCTGTTCTGACGTCGCTGCAACAAGCTATGCTTTATGCTGTTCTAATGTCGCTGCAACAAGCTATGCTTTATGCTGTTCTGATGTCGCTGCAACAAGCTATGCTTTATGCTGCTCTGATGTCGCTGCAACAAGCTATGCTTTATGCTGTTCTGACGTCGCTGCAACAAGCTATGCTTTATGCTGTACTGATGTCGCTGCAACAAGCTATGCTTTATGCTGTTCTGATGTCGCTGCATCAAGCTATGCTTTATGCTGTTCTGATGTTGTTGCAACAAGCTATGCTTTATGCTGTTCTGATGTCGATGCAACAAGCTATCCTTTATGCTGCTCTGATGTCGCTGCAACAAGCTATGCTTTATGCTGTTCTGATGTCGCTGCAACAAGCTATGCTTTATGCTGTTCTGATGTCGCTGCAACAAGCTACGCTTTATGCTGTTCTGAGATCGCTGCAACAAGCTATGCTTTATGCTGTTCTGATGTCGCTGCAACAAGCTATGCTTTTCTGATGTCGCTGCATCAAGCTATGCTTTATGCTGTACTGATGTTGTTGCAACAAGGTATGCTTTATGCTGCTCTGACGTCGCTGCATCAAGCTATGCTTTATGCTGTTCTGATGTTGTTGCAACAAGCTATGCTTTATGCTGTTCTGATGTCGCTGCATCAAGCTATGCTTTATGCTGTACTGATGTCGCTGCAACAAGCTATGCTTTATGCTGTTCTGACGTCGCTGCAACAAGCTATGCTTTATGCTGTTCTGACGTCGCTGCAACAAACTATGATTTATGCTGTTCTGACGTCACTGCATCAAGCTATGCTTTATGCTGTTCTGATGTCGCTGCAACCAGCTATGCTTTATGCAGTTCTGACGTCACTGCATCAAGCTATGCTTTATGCTGTTCTGAGGTTGCTGCATCAAGCTATGCTTTATGCTGTTCTGATGTCGCTGCAACATGCTATGCTTTATGCTGCTCTGATGTCGCTGCAACAAGCTATGCTTTATGCTGTTCCGATGTCGCTGCAACAAGCTATGCTTTATGCTGTTCTGATGTCGCTGCAACAAGCTATGCTTTATGCTGTTCTGATGTCGCTGCATCAAGCTATGCTTTATGCTGTACTGATGTCGCTGCAACAAGCTATGCTTTATGCTGTTCTGACGTCGCTGCAACAAGCTATGCTTTATGCTGTTCTGACGTCGCTGCAACAAACTATGCTTTATGCTGTTCTGACGTCACTGCATCAAGCTATGCTTTATGCTGTTCTGATGTCGCTGCAACCAGCTATGCTTTATGCAGTTCTGACGTCACTGCATCAAGCTATGCTTTATGCTGTTCTGATGTCGCTGCAACAAGCTATGCTTTATGCTTTTCTGAAGTCACTGCATCAAGCTATGCTTTATGCTGTTCTGATGTCGCTGCAACCAGCTATGCTTTATGCTGTTCTGACGTCACTGCATCAAGCTATGCTTTATGCTTTTCTGATGTCGCTGCAACAAGCTATGCTTTATGCTGTTCTGATGTCGCTGCATCATGCTATGCTTTATGCTGTTCTGACGTCGCTGCAACAAGCTATGCTTTATGCTGTTCTGACGTCGCTGCAACAAGCTATGCTTTATGCTGTTCTGACGTCGCTGCAACAAGCTATGCTTTATGCTGTTCTGATGTCGCTGCAACAAGCTATGCTTTATGCTGTTCTGAGATCGCTGCATCAAGCTATGCTTTATGCTGCTCTGATGTCGCTGCATCAAGCTATGCTTTATGCTGTTCTGATGTCGCTGCAACAAGCTATGCTTTATGCTATTCTGATGTTTCTGCAACAAGCTATGCTTTATGCTGTTCTGACGTCGCTGCAACAAGCTATGCTTTATGCTGTTCTGACGTCGCTGCATCAAGCTATGCTTTATGCTGTTCTGACATCGCTGCAACAAGCTTTGCTTTATGCTGTTCTGATGTCGCTGCAACAAGCTATGCTTTATGCTGTTCTGACGTCGCTGCAACAAGCTATGCTTTATGCTATTCTGATGTTTCTGCAACAAGCTATGCTTTATGCTGTTCTGACGTCGCTGCAACAAGCTATGCTTTATGCTGTTCTGACGTCGCTGCATCAAGCTATGCTTTATGCTGTTCTGACATCGCTGCAACAAGCTTTGCTTTATGCTTTTCTGATGTCGCTGCATCAAGCTATGCTTTATGCTCTACGGATGTTGTTGCAACAAGCTATGCTTTATGCTGCTCTGACGTCGCTGCATCAAGCTATGCTTTATGCTGTTCTGATGTTGTTGCAACAAGCTATGCTTTATGCTGTTCTGATGTCGCTGCATCATGCTATGCTTTATGGTGTTCTGATGTTGTTGCAACAAGCTATGCTTTATGCTGCTCTGACGTCGCTGCATCAAGCTATGCTTTATGCTGTTCTGATGTTGTTGCAACAAGCTATGCTTTATGCTGTTCTGATGTCGATGCAACAAGCTATCCTTTATGCTGCTCTGATGTCGCTGCAACAAGCTATGCTTTATGCTGTTCTGATGTCGCTGCAACAAGCTATGCTTTATGCTGTTCTGATGTCGCTGCAACAAGCTATGCTTTATGCTGTTCTGAGATCGCTGCAACAAGCTATGCTTTATGCTGTTCTGATGTCGCTGCAACAAGCTATGCTTTTCTGATGTCGCTGCATCAAGCTATGCTTTATGCTGTACTGATGTTGTTGCAACAAGGTATGCTTTATGCTGCTCTGACGTCGCTGCATCAAGCTATGCTTTATGCTGTTCTGATGTTGTTGCAACAAGCTATGCTTTAAGCTGTTCTGATGTCGCTGCATCATGCTATGCTTTATGGTGTTCTGATGTTGTTGCAACAAGCTATGCTTTATGCTGCTCTGACGTCGCTGCATCAAGCTATGCTTTATGCTGTTCTGATGTTGTTGCAACAAGCTATGCTTTATGCTGTTCTGATGTCGATGCAACAAGCTATCCTTTATGCTGTTCTGACGTCGCTGCATCAAGCTATGCTTTATGGTGTTCTAATGTCGCTGCATCAAGCTATGCTTTATGCTGTTCTGATGTCGCTGCATCAAGCTATGCTTTATGCTGTTCTGATGTCGCCGCAACAAGCTATGCTTTATGCTGTACTGATGTCGCTGCAACAAGCTATGCTTTATGCTGTTCTGACGTCGCTGCAACAAGCTATGCTTTATGCTGTTCTGATGTCGCTGCAACAAGCTATGCTTTATGCTGTTCTGACATTGCTGCATCCAGCTATGCTTTATGCTGTTCTGACGTCGCTGCAACAAGCTATGCTTTATGCTGCTCTGATGTTGTTGCAACAAGCTATGCTTTATGCTTTTCTGTCGTCGCTGCAACAAGCTATGCTTTATGCTGTTCTGATGTCGCTGCAACAAGCTATGCTTTATGCTGCTCTGATGTCGCTGCAGAAGCTATGCTTTATGCTGTTCTGATGTCGCTGCAACAAGCTATGCTTTATGCTGTTCTGATGTCGCTGCAACAAGCTAGGTTTTATGCTGTTCTGATGTCGCTGCAACAAGCTAGGTTTTATGCTGTTCTGGTGTCGCTGCAACAAGCTATACTTTATGCTGTTCTGACGTCGCTGCAACAAGCTATGCTTTATGCTGTTCTGATGTCACTGCAACAAGCTATGCTTTATGCTGTGCTGATGTCGCTGCAACAAGCTATGCTTTATGCTGTTCTGACATCGCTGCAACAAGCTATGCTTTATGCTGTCCTGACGTCGCTGCAACAAGCTATGCTTTATGCTGTTCTGACGTCACTGCAACAAGCTATGCTTTATGCTGTTCTGACGTCGCTGCAACAAGCTATGCTTTATGCTGTTCTGATGTCGCTGCAACAAGCTATGCTTTATGCTGTTCTGACGTCGCTGCAACAAGCTATGCTTTATGCTGTTCTGATGTTGCTGCAACAAGCTAGGTTTTATGCTGTTCTGATGTCGCTGCAACAAGCTATGCTTTATGCTGTTCTGACGTCGCTGCAACAAGCTATGCTTTATGCTGTTCTGATGTTGCTGCAACAAGCTAGGTTTTATGCTGTTCTGATGTCGCTGCAACAAGCTATGCTTTATGCTGTTCTGATGTTGTTGCAACAAGCTATGCTTTATGCTGTTCTGATGTCGCTGCAACAAGCTAGGTTTTATGCTGTTCTGATGTTGCTGCAACAAGCTAGGTTTTATGCTGTTCTGATGTCGCTGCAACAAGCTATGCTTTATGCTGTTCTGATGTCGCTGCAACAAGCTATGCTTTATGCTGCTCTGATGTAGCTGCAACAAGCTATGCTTTATGCTGCTCTGATGTCGCTGCAACAAGCTATGCTTTATGCTGTTCTGACGTCGCTGCAACAAGCTATGCTTTATGCTGTTCTGATGTCGCTGCAACAAGCTATGCTTTATGCTGTTCTGATGTCGCTGCAACAAGCTATGCTTTATGCTGCTCTGATGTCGCTGCAACAAGCTATGCTTTATGCTGCTCTGATGTCGCTGCAACAAGCTATGCTTTATGCTGTTCTGACGTCGCTGCAACAAGCTATGCTTTATGCTGTTCTGATGTCGCTGCAACAAGCTATGCTTTATGCTGCTCTGATGTCGCTGCAACAAGCTATGCTTTATGCTGTTCTGATGTCGCTGCAACAAGCTATGCTTTATGCTGTTCTGACGTCACTGCATCAAGCTATGCTTTATGCTGTTCTGACGTCGCTGCAACAAGCTATGCTTTATGCTGTTCTGACGTCGCTGCAACAAGCTATGCTTTATGCTGTTCTAATGTCGCTGCAACAAGCTATGCTTTATGCTGTTCTGATGTCGCTGCAACAAGCTATGCTTTATGCTGCTCTGATGTCGCTGCAACAAGCTATGCTTTATGCTGTTCTGACGTCGCTGCAACAAGCTATGCTTTATGCTGTACTGATGTCGCTGCAACAAGCTATGCTTTATGCTGTTCTGATGTCGCTGCATCAAGCTATGCTTTATGCTGTTCTGATGTTGTTGCAACAAGCTATGCTTTATGCTGTTCTGATGTCGATGCAACAAGCTATCCTTTATGCTGCTCTGATGTCGCTGCAACAAGCTATGCTTTATGCTGTTCTGATGTCGCTGCAACAAGCTATGCTTTATGCTGTTCTGATGTCGCTGCAACAAGCTACGCTTTATGCTGTTCTGAGATCGCTGCAACAAGCTATGCTTTATGCTGTTCTGATGTCGCTGCAACAAGCTATGCTTTTCTGATGTCGCTGCATCAAGCTATGCTTTATGCTGTACTGATGTTGTTGCAACAAGGTATGCTTTATGCTGCTCTGACGTCGCTGCATCAAGCTATGCTTTATGCTGTTCTGATGTTGTTGCAACAAGCTATGCTTTATGCTGTTCTGATGTCGCTGCATCAAGCTATGCTTTATGCTGTACTGATGTCGCTGCAACAAGCTATGCTTTATGCTGTTCTGACGTCGCTGCAACAAGCTATGCTTTATGCTGTCCTGACGTCGCTGCAACAAACTATGCTTTATGCTGTTCTGACGTCACTGCATCAAGCTATGCTTTATGCTGTTCTGATGTCGCTGCAACCAGCTATGCTTTATGCAGTTCTGACGTCACTGCATCAAGCTATGCTTTATGCTGTTCTGAGGTTGCTGCATCAAGCTATGCTTTATGCTGTTCTGATGTCGCTGCAACATGCTATGCTTTATGCTGCTCTGATGTCGCTGCAACAAGCTATGCTTTATGCTGTTCCGATGTCGCTGCAACAAGCTATGCTTTATGCTGTTCTGATGTCGCTGCAACAAGCTATGCTTTATGCTGTTCTGATGTCGCTGCATCAAGCTATGCTTTATGCTGTACTGATGTCGCTGCAACAAGCTATGCTTTATGCTGTTCTGACGTCGCTGCAACAAGCTATGCTTTATGCTGTTCTGACGTCGCTGCTACAAACTATGCTTTATGCTGTTCTGACGTCACTGCATCAAGCTATGCTTTATGCTGTTCTGATGTCGCTGCAACCAACTATGCTTTATGCAGTTCTGACGTCACTGCATCAAGCTATGCTTTATGCTGTTCTGATGTCGCTGCAACAAGCTATGCTTTATGCTTTTCTGACGTCACTGCATCAAGCTATGCTTTATGCTGTTCTGATGTCGCTGCAACCAGCTATGCTTTATGCTGTTCTGACGTCACTGCATCAAGCTATGCTTTATGCTTTTCTGATGTCGCTGCAACAAGCTATGCTTTATGCTGTTCTGATGTCGCTACAACAAGCTATGCTTTATGCTGTTCTGATGTCGCTGCAACAAGCTATGCTTTATGCTGTTCCGATGTCGCTGCAACAAGCTATGCTTTATGCTGTTCTGATGTCGCTGCAACAAGCTATGCTTTATGCTGTTCTGACGTCGCTGCAACAAGCTATGCTTTATGCTGTTCTGACGTCGCTGCAACAAGCTATGCTTTATGCTGTTCTGACGTCGCTGCAACAAGCTATGCTTTATGCTGTTCTGATGTCGCTGCAACAAGCTATGCTTTATGCTGTTCTGAGATCGCTGCATCAAGCTATGCCTGATGCTGCTCTGATGTCGCTGCATCAAGCTATGCTTTATGCTGTTCTGACGTCGCTGCAACAAGCTATGCTTTATGCTATTCTGATGTTTCTGCAACAAGCTATGCTTTATGCTGTTCTGACGTCGCTGCAACAAGCTATGCTTTATGCTGTTCTGACGTCGCTGCATCAAGCTATGCTTTATGCTGTTCTGACATCGCTGCAACAAGCTTTGCTTTATGCTGTTCTGATGTCGCTGCAACAAGCTATGCTTTATGCTAGTCTGATGTCGCTGCAACAAGCTATGCTTTATGCTGTTCTGAGATCGCTGCAACAAGCTATGCTTTATGCTGTTCTGATGTCGCTGCAACAAGCTATGCTTTTCTGATGTCGCTGCATCAAGCTATGCTTTATGCTGTACTGATGTTGTTGCAACAAGCTATGCTTTATGCTGCTCTGACGTCGCTGCATCAAGCTATGCTTTATGCTGTTCTGATGTTGTTGCAACAAGCTATGCTTTATGCTGTTCTGATGTCGCTGCATCATGCTATGCTTTATGGTGTTCTGATGTTGTTGCAACAAGCTATGCTTTATGCTGCTCTGACGTCGCTGCATCAAGCTATGCTTTATGCTGTTCTGATGTTGTTGCAACAAGCTATGCTTTATGCTGTTCTGATGTCGATGCAACAAGCTATCCTTTATGCTGCTCTGATGTCGCTGCAACAAGCTATGCTTTATGCTGTTCTGATGTCGCTGCAACAAGCTATGCTTTATGCTGTTCTGATGTCGCTGCAACAAGCTATGCTTTATGCTGTTCTGAGATCGCTGCAACAAGCTATGCTTTATGCTGTTCTGATGTCGCTGCAACAAGCTATGCTTTTCTGATGTCGCTGCATCAAGCTATGCTTTATGCTGTACTGATGTTGTTGCAACAAGGTATGCTTTATGCTGCTCTGACGTCGCTGCATCAAGCTATGCTTTATGCTGTTCTGATGTTGTTGCAACAAGCTATGCTTTATGCTGTTCTGATGTCGCTGCATCATGCTATGCTTTATGGTGTTCTGATGTTGTTGCAACAAGCTATGCTTTATGCTGCTCTGACGTCGCTGCATCAAGCTATGCTTTATGCTGTTCTGATGTTGTTGCAACAAGCTATGCTTTATGCTGTTCTGATGTCGATGCAACAAGCTATCCTTTATGCTGTTCTGACGTCGCTGCATCAAGCTATGCTTTATGGTGTTCTAATGTCGCTGCATCAAGCTATGCTTTATGCTGTTCTGATGTCGCTGCATCAAGCTATGCTTTATGCTGTTCTGATGTCGCCGCAACAAGCTATGCTTTATGCTGTACTGATGTCGCTGCAACAAGCTATGCTTTATGCTGTTCTGACGTCGCTGCAACAAGCTATGCTTTATGCTGTTCTGATGTCGCTGCAACAAGCTATGCTTTATGCTGTTCTGACATTGCTGCATCCAGCTATGCTTTATGCTGTTCTGACGTCGCTGCAACAAGCTATGCTTTATGCTGCTCTGATGTTGTTGCAACAAGCTATGCTTTATGCTGCTCTGATGTTGTTGCAACAAGCTATGCTTTATGCTGTTCTGATGTCGCTGCAACAAGCTATGCTTTATGCTGTTCTGACATTGCTGCATCCAGCTATGCTTTATGCTGTTCTGACGTCGCTGCAACAAGCTATGCTTTATGCTGCTCTGATGTTGTTGCAACAAGCTATGCTTTATGCTGCTCTGATGTTGTTGCAACAAGCTATGCTTTATGCTTTTCTGTCGTCGCTGCAACAAGCTATGCTTTATGCTGTTCTGATGTCGCTGCAACAAGCTATGCTTTATGCTGCTCTGATGTCGCTGCACAAGCTATGCTTTATGCTGTTCTGATGTCACTGCAACAAGCTATGCTTTATGCTGTGCTGATGTCGCTGCAACAAGCTATGCTTTATGCTGTTCTGACATCGCTGCAACAAGCTATGCTTTATGCTGTTCTGACGTCGCTGCAACAAGCTATGCTTTATGCTGTTCTGACGTCGCTGCAACAAGCTATGCTTTATGCTGTTCTGACGTCGCTGCAACAAGCTATGCTTTATGCTGTTCTGATGTCGCTGCAACAAGCTATGCTTTATGCTGTTCTGACGTCGCTGCAACAAGCTATGCTTTATGCTGTTCTGATGTTGCTGCAACAAGCTAGGTTTTATGCTGTTCTGATGTCGCTGCAACAAGCTATGCTTTATGCTGTTCTGACGTCGCTGCAACAAGCTATGCTTTATGCTGTTCTGATGTTGCTGCAACAAGCTAGGTTTTATGCTGTTCTGATGTCGCTGCAACAAGCTATGCTTTATGCTGTTCTGATGTTGTTGCAACAAGCTATGCTTTATGCTGTTCTGATGTCGCTGCAACAAGCTAGGTTTTATGCTGTTCTGATGTTGCTGCAACAAGCTAGGTTTTATGCTGTTCTGATGTCGCTGCAACAAGCTATGCTTTATGCTGCTCTGATGTCGCTGCAACAAGCTATGCTTTATGCTGTTCTAATGTCTCTGCAACAAGCTGTGCTTTATGCTGTTCTGATGTCGCTGCAACAAGCTATGCTTTATGCTGCTCTGATGTCGCTGCAACAAGCTATGCTTTATGCTGTTCTGACGTCACTGCATCAAGCTATGCTTTATGCTGTTCTGACGTCGCTGCAACAAGCTATGCTTTATGCTGTTCTAATGTCGCTGCAACAAGCTATGCTTTATGCTGTTCTGATGTCGCTGCAACAAGCTATGCTTTATGCTGCTCTGATGTCGCTGCAACAAGCTATGCTTTATGCTGCTCTGATGTCGCTGCAACAAGCTATGCTTTATGCTGTTCTGACGTCGCTGCAACAAGCTATGCTTTATGCTGTTCTGATGTCGCTGCAACAAGCTATGCTTTATGCTGCTCTGATGTCGCTGCAACAAGCTATGCTTTATGCTGTTCTGATGTCGCTGCAACAAGCTATGCTTTACGCTGTTCTGACGTCGCTGCATCAAGCTATGCTTTACGCTGTTCTGACGTCACTGCATCAAGCTATGCTTTATGCTGTTCTGACGTCGCTGCATCAAGCTATGCTTTATGCTGTACTGATGTCGCTGCAACAAGCTATGCTTTATGCTGTTCTAATGTCGCTGCAACAAGCTATGCTTTATGCTGTTCTGACGTCACTGCATCAAGCTATGCTTTATGCTGTACTGATGTCGCTGCAACAAGCTATGCTTTATGCTGCTCTGATGTCGCTGCAACAAGCTATGCTTTATGCTGTTCTGACGTCGCTGCAACAAGCTATGCTTTATGCTGCTCTGATGTCGCTGCAACATGCTATGCTTTATGCTGCTCTGATGTCGCTGCAACAAGCTATGCTTTATGCTGTTCTGAGGTTGCTGCATCAAGCTATGCTTTATGCTGTTCTGATGTCGCTGCAACATGCTATGCTTTATGCTGCTCTGATGTCGCTGCAACAAGCTATGCTTTATGCTGTTCCGATGTCGCTGCAACAAGCTATGCTTTATGCTGTTCTGATGTCGCTGCAACAAGCTATGCTTTATGCTGTTCTGATGTCGCTGCATCAAGCTATGCTTTATGCTGTACTGATGTCGCTGCAACAAGCTATGCTTTATGCTGTTCTGACGTCGCTGCAACAAGCTATGCTTTATGCTGTTCTGACGTCGCTGCAACAAACTATGCTTTATGCTGTTCTGACGTCACTGCATCAAGCTATGCTTTATGCTGTTCTGATGTCGCTGCAACCAGCTATGCTTTATGCAGTTCTGACGTCACTGCATCAAGCTATGCTTTATGCTGTTCTGATGTCGCTGCAACAAGCTATGCTTTATGCTTTTCTGACGTCACTGCATCAAGCTATGCTTTATGCTGTTCTGATGTCGCTGCAACCAGCTATGCTTTATGCTGTTCTGACGTCACTGCATCAAGCTATGCTTTATGCTTTTCTGATGTCGCTGCAACAAGCTATGCTTTATGCTGTTCTGATGTTGCTACAACAAGCTATGCTTTATGCTGTTCTGATGTCGCTGCAACAAGCTATGCTTTATGCTGTTCCGATGTCGCTGCAACAAGCTATGCTTTATGCTGTTCTGACGTCGCTGCAACAAGCTATGCTTTATGCTGTTCTGACGTCGCTGCAACAAGCTATGCTTTATGCTGTTCTGATGTCGCTGCAACAAGCTATGCTTTATGCTGTTCTGAGATCGCTGCATCAAGCTATGCTTTATGCTGCTCTGATGTCGCTGCATCAAGCTATGCTTTATGCTGTTCTGACGTCGCTGCAACAAGCTATGCTTTATGCTATTCTGATGTTTCTGCAACAAGCTATGCTTTATGCTGTTCTGACGTCGCTGCAACAAGCTATGCTTTATGCTGTTCTGACGTCGCTGCATCAAGCTATGCTTTATGCTGTTCTGACATCGCTGCAACAAGCTTTGCTTTATGCTGTTCTGATGTCGCTGCAACAAGCTATGCTTTATGCTAGTCTGATGTCGCTGCAACAAGCTATGCTTTATGCTGTTCTGAGATTGCTGCAACAAGCTATGCTTTATGCTGTTCTGATGTCGCTGCAACAAGCTATGCTTTTCTGATGTCGCTGCATCAAGCTATGCTTTATGCTGTACTGATGTTGATGCAACAAGCTATGCTTTATGCTGCTCTGACGTCGCTGCATCAAGCTATGCTTTATGCTGTTCTGATGTTGTTGCAACAAGCTATGCTTTATGCTGTTCTGATGTCGCTGCATCATGCTATGCTTTATGGTGTTCTGATGTTGTTGCAACAAGCTATGCTTTATGCTGCTCTGACGTCGCTGCATCAAGCTATGCTTTATGCTGTTCTGATGTTGTTGCAACAAGCTATGCTTTATGCTGTTCTGATGTCGATGCAACAAGCTATCCTTTATGCTGCTCTGATGTCGCTGCAACAAGCTATGCTTTATGCTGTTCTGATGTCGCTGCAACAAGCTATGCTTTATGCTGTTCTGATGTCGCTGCAACAAGCTATGCTTTATGCTGTTCTGAGATCGCTGCAACAAGCTATGCTTTATGCTGTTCTGATGTCGCTGCAACAAGCTATGCTTTTCTGATGTCGCTGCATCAAGCTATGCTTTATGCTGTACTGATGTTGTTGCAACAAGGTATGCTTTATGCTGCTCTGACGTCGCTGCATCAAGCTATGCTTTATGCTGTTCTGATGTTGTTGCAACAAGCTATGCTTTATGCTGTTCTGATGTCGCTGCATCATGCTATGCTTTATGGTGTTCTGATGTTGTTGCAACAAGCTATGCTTTATGCTGCTCTGACGTCGCTGCATCAAGCTATGCTTTATGCTGTTCTGATGTTGTTGCAACAAGCTATGCTTTATGCTGTTCTGATGTCGATGCAACAAGCTATCCTTTATGCTGTTCTGACGTCGCTGCATCAAGCTATGCTTTATGGTGTTCTAATGTCGCTGCATCAAGCTATGCTTTATGCTGTTCTGATGTCGCTGCATCAAGCTATGCTTTATGCTGTTCTGATGTCGCCGCAACAAGCTATGCTTTATGCTGTACTGATGTCGCTGCAACAAGCTATGCTTTATGCTGTTCTGACGTCGCTGCAACAAGCTATGCTTTATGCTGTTCTGATGTCGCTGCAACAAGCTATGCTTTATGCTGTTCTGACATTGCTGCATCCAGCTATGCTTTATGCTGTTCTGACGTCGCTGCAACAAGCTATGCTTTATGCTGCTCTGATGTTGTTGCAACAAGCTATGCTTTATGCTTTTCTGTCGTCGCTGCAACAAGCTATGCTTTATGCTGTTCTGATGTCGCTGCAACAAGCTATGCTTTATGCTGCTCTGATGTCGCTGCACAAGCTATGCTTTATGCTGTTCTGATGTCGCTGCAACAAGCTATGCTTTATGCTGTTCTGATGTCGCTGCAACAAGCTAGGTTTTATGCTGTTCTGATGTCGCTGCAACAAGCTAGGTTTTATGCTGTTCTGGTGTCGCTGCAACAAGCTATGCTTTATGCTGTTCTGACGTCGCTGCAACAAGCTATGCTTTATGCTGTTCTGATGTCACTGCAACAAGCTATGCTTTATGCTGTGCTGATGTCGCTGCAACAAGCTATGCTTTATGCTGTTCTGACATCGCTGCAACAAGCTATGCTTTATGCTGTCCTGACGTCGCTGCAACAAGCTATGCTTTATGCTGTTCTGACGTCGCTGCAACAAGCTATGCTTTATGCTGTTCTGATGTCGCTGCAACAAGCTATGCTTTATGCTGTTCTGACGTCGCTGCAACAAGCTATGCTTTATGCTGTTCTGATGTTGCTGCAACAAGCTAGGTTTTATGCTGTTCTGATGTCGCTGCAACAAGCTATGCTTTATGCTGTTCTGACGTCGCTGCAACAAGCTATGCTTTATGCTGTTCTGATGTTGCTGCAACAAGCTAGGTTTTATGCTGTTCTGATGTCGCTGCAACAAGCTATGCTTTATGCTGTTCTGATGTTGTTGCAACAAGCTATGCTTTATGCTGTTCTGATGTCGCTGCAACAAGCTAGGTTTTATGCTGTTCTGATGTTGCTGCAACAAGCTAGGTTTTATGCTGTTCTGATGTCGCTGCAACAAGCTATGCTTTATGCTGTTCTGATGTCGCTGCAACAAGCTATGCTTTATGCTGTTCTGATGTCGCTGCAACAAGCTATGCTTTATGCTGTTCTGACGTCGCTGCAACAAGCTATGCTTTATGCTGTTCTGATGTTGCTGCAACAAGCTAGGTTTTATGCTGTTCTGATGTTGCTGCAACAAGCTAGGTTTTATGCTGTTCTGATGTTGCTGCAACAAGCTATGCTTTATGCTGCTCTGATGTCGCTGCAACAAGCTATGCTTTATGCTGTTCTGACGTCGCTGCAACAAGCTATGCTTTATGCTGCTCTGATGTCGCTGCAACAAGCTATGCTTTATGCTGTTCTGATGTCGCTGCAACAAGCTATGCTTTATGCTGCTCTGATGTCGCTGCAACAAGCTATGCTTTATGCTGTTCTAATGTCTCTGCAACAAGCTAGGCTTTATGCTGTTCTGATGTCGCTGCAACAAGCTATGCTTTATGCTGCTCTGATGTCGCTGCAACAAGCTATGCTTTATGCTGTTCTGACGTCACTGCATCAAGCTATGCTTTATGCTGTTCTGACGTCGCTGCAACAAGCTATGCTTTATGCTGTTCTGACGTCGCTGCAACAAGCTATGCTTTATGCTGTTCTAATGTCGCTGCAACAAGCTATGCTTTATTCTGTTCTGATGTCGCTGCAACAAGCTATGCTTTATGCTGCTCTGATGTCGCTGCAACAAGCTATGCTTTATGCTGCTCTGATGTCGCTGCAACAAGCTATGCTTTATGCTGTTCTGACGTCGCTGCAACAAGCTATGCTTTATGCTGTTCTGATGTCGCTGCAACAAGCTATGCTTTATGCTGCTCTGATGTCGCTGCAACAAGCTATGCTTTATGCTGTTCTGATGTCGCTGCAACAAGCTATGCTTTATGCTGTTCTGACGTCACTGCATCAAGCTATGCTTTATGCTGTTCTGACGTCGCTGCAACAAGCTATGCTTTATGCTGTTCTGACGTCGCTGCAACAAGCTATGCTTTATGCTGTTCTAATGTCGCTGCAACAAGCTATGCTTTATGCTGTTCTGATGTCGCTGCAACAAGCTATGCTTTATGCTGCTCTGATGTCGCTGCAACAAGCTATGCTTTATGCTGTTCTGACGTCGCTGCAACAAGCTATGCTTTATGCTGTACTGATGTCGCTGCAACAAGCTATGCTTTATGCTGTTCTGATGTCGCTGCATCAAGCTATGCTTTATGCTGTTCTGATGTTGTTGCAACAAGCTATGCTTTATGCTGTTCTGATGTCGATGCAACAAGCTATCCTTTATGCTGCTCTGATGTCGCTGCAACAAGCTATGCTTTATGCTGTTCTGATGTCGCTGCAACAAGCTATGCTTTATGCTGTTCTGATGTCGCTGCAACAAGCTACGCTTTATGCTGTTCTGAGATCGCTGCAACAAGCTATGCTTTATGCTGTTCTGATGTCGCTGCAACAAGCTATGCTTTTCTGATGTCGCTGCATCAAGCTATGCTTTATGCTGTACTGATGTTGTTGCAACAAGGTATGCTTTATGCTGCTCTGACGTCGCTGCATCAAGCTATGCTTTATGCTGTTCTGATGTTGTTGCAACAAGCTATGCTTTATGCTGTTCTGATGTCGCTGCATCAAGCTATGCTTTATGCTGTACTGATGTCGCTGCAACAAGCTATGCTTTATGCTGTTCTGACGTCGCTGCAACAAGCTATGCTTTATGCTGTTCTGACGTCGCTGCAACAAAATATGATTTATGCTGTTCTGACGTCACTGCATCAAGCTATGCTTTATGCTGTTCTGATGTCGCTGCAACCAGCTATGCTTTATGCAGTTCTGACGTCACTGCATCAAGCTATGCTTTATGCTGTTCTGAGGTTGCTGCATCAAGCTATGCTTTATGCTGTTCTGATGTCGCTGCAACATGCTATGCTTTATGCTGCTCTGATGTCGCTGCAACAAGCTATGCTTTATGCTGTTCCGATGTCGCTGCAACAAGCTATGCTTTATGCTGTTCTGATGTCGCTGCAACAAGCTATGCTTTATGCTGTTCTGATGTCGCTGCATCAAGCTATGCTTTATGCTGTACTGATGTCGCTGCAACAAGCTATGCTTTATGCTGTTCTGACGTCGCTGCAACAAGCTATGCTTTATGCTGTTCTGACGTCGCTGCAACAAACTATGCTTTATGCTGTTCTGACGTCACTGCATCAAGCTATGCTTTATGCTGTTCTGATGTCGCTGCAACCAGCTATGCTTTATGCAGTTCTGACGTCACTGCATCAAGCTATGCTTTATGCTGTTCTGATGTCGCTGCAACAAGCTATGCTTTATGCTTTTCTGACGTCACTGCATCAAGCTATGCTTTATGCTGTTCTGATGTCGCTGCAACCAGCTATGCTTTATGCTGTTCTGACGTCACTGCATCAAGCTATGCTTTATGCTTTTCTGATGTCGCTGCAACAAGCTATGCTTTATGCTGTTCTGATGTCGCTGCATCATGCTATGCTTTATGCTGTTCTGACGTCGCTGCAACAAGCTATGCTTTATGCTGTTCTGACGTCGCTGCAACAAGCTATGCTTTATGCTGTTCTGACGTCGCTGCAACAAGCTATGCTTTATGCTGTTCTGATGTCGCTGCAACAAGCTATGCTTTATGCTGTTCTGAGATCGCTGCATCAAGCTATGCTTTATGCTGCTCTGATGTCGCTGCATCAAGCTATGCTTTATGCTGTTCTGATGTCGCTGCAACAAGCTATGCTTTATGCTATTCTGATGTTTCTGCAACAAGCTATGCTTTATGCTGTTCTGACGTCGCTGCAACAAGCTATGCTTTATGCTGTTCTGACGTCGCTGCATCAAGCTATGCTTTATGCTGTTCTGACATCGCTGCAACAAGCTTTGCTTTATGCTGTTCTGATGTCGCTGCAACAAGCTATGCTTTATGCTGTTCTGACGTCGCTGCAACAAGCTATGCTTTATGCTATTCTGATGTTTCTGCAACAAGCTATGCTTTATGCTGTTCTGACGTCGCTGCAACAAGCTATGCTTTATGCTGTTCTGACGTCGCTGCATCAAGCTATGCTTTATGCTGTTCTGACATCGCTGCAACAAGCTTTGCTTTATGCTTTTCTGATGTCGCTGCATCAAGCTATGCTTTATGCTCTACGGATGTTGTTGCAACAAGCTATGCTTTATGCTGCTCTGACGTCGCTGCATCAAGCTATGCTTTATGCTGTTCTGATGTTGTTGCAACAAGCTATGCTTTATGCTGTTCTGATGTCGCTGCATCATGCTATGCTTTATGGTGTTCTGATGTTGTTGCAACAAGCTATGCTTTATGCTGCTCTGACGTCGCTGCATCAAGCTATGCTTTATGCTGTTCTGATGTTGTTGCAACAAGCTATGCTTTATGCTGTTCTGATGTCGATGCAACAAGCTATCCTTTATGCTGCTCTGATGTCGCTGCAACAAGCTATGCTTTATGCTGTTCTGATGTCGCTGCAACAAGCTATGCTTTATGCTGTTCTGATGTCGCTGCAACAAGCTATGCTTTATGCTGTTCTGAGATCGCTGCAACAAGCTATGCTTTATGCTGTTCTGATGTCGCTGCAACAAGCTATGCTTTTCTGATGTCGCTGCATCAAGCTATGCTTTATGCTGTACTGATGTTGTTGCAACAAGGTATGCTTTATGCTGCTCTGACGTCGCTGCATCAAGCTATGCTTTATGCTGTTCTGATGTTGTTGCAACAAGCTATGCTTTATGCTGTTCTGATGTCGCTGCATCATGCTATGCTTTATGGTGTTCTGATGTTGTTGCAACAAGCTATGCTTTATGCTGCTCTGACGTCGCTGCATCAAGCTATGCTTTATGCTGTTCTGATGTTGTTGCAACAAGCTATGCTTTATGCTGTTCTGATGTCGATGCAACAAGCTATCCTTTATGCTGTTCTGACGTCGCTGCATCAAGCTATGCTTTATGGTGTTCTAATGTCGCTGCATCAAGCTATGCTTTATGCTGTTCTGATGTCGCTGCATCAAGCTATGCTTTATGCTGTTCTGATGTCGCCGCAACAAGCTATGCTTTATGCTGTACTGATGTCGCTGCAACAAGCTATGCTTTATGCTGTTCTGACGTCGCTGCAACAAGCTATGCTTTATGCTGTTCTGATGTCGCTGCAACAAGCTATGCTTTATGCTGTTCTGACATTGCTGCATCCAGCTATGCTTTATGCTGTTCTGACGTCGCTGCAACAAGCTATGCTTTATGCTGCTCTGATGTTGTTGCAACAAGCTATGCTTTATGCTTTTCTGTCGTCGCTGCAACAAGCTATGCTTTATGCTGTTCTGATGTCGCTGCAACAAGCTATGCTTTATGCTGCTCTGATGTCGCTGCACAAGCTATGCTTTATGCTGTTCTGATGTCGCTGCAACAAGCTATGCTTTATGCTGTTCTGATGTCGCTGCAACAAGCTAGGTTTTATGCTGTTCTGATGTCGCTGCAACAAGCTAGGTTTTATGCTGTTCTGGTGTCGCTGCAACAAGCTATGCTTTATGCTGTTCTGACGTCGCTGCAACAAGCTATGCTTTATGCTGTTCTGATGTCACTGCAACAAGCTATGCTTTATGCTGTGCTGATGTCGCTGCAACAAGCTATGCTTTATGCTGTTCTGACATCGCTGCAACAAGCTATGCTTTATGCTGTCCTGACGTCGCTGCAACAAGCTATGCTTTATGCTGTTCTGACGTCACTGCAACAAGCTATGCTTTATGCTGTTCTGACGTCGCTGCAACAAGCTATGCTTTATGCTGTTCTGATGTCGCTGCAACAAGCTATGCTTTATGCTGTTCTGACGTCGCTGCAACAAGCTATGCTTTATGCTGTTCTGATGTTGCTGCAACAAGCTAGGTTTTATGCTGTTCTGATGTCGCTGCAACAAGCTATGCTTTATGCTGTTCTGACGTCGCTGCAACAAGCTATGCTTTATGCTGTTCTGATGTTGCTGCAACAAGCTAGGTTTTATGCTGTTCTGATGTCGCTGCAACAAGCTATGCTTTATGCTGTTCTGATGTTGTTGCAACAAGCTATGCTTTATGCTGTTCTGATGTCGCTGCAACAAGCTAGGTTTTATGCTGTTCTGATGTTGCTGCAACAAGCTAGGTTTTATGCTGTTCTGATGTCGCTGCAACAAGCTATGCTTTATGCTGTTCTGATGTCGCTGCAACAAGCTATGCTTTATGCTGTTCTGATGTCGCTGCAACAAGCTATGCTTTATGCTGTTCTGACGTCGCTGCAACAAGCTATGCTTTATGCTGTTCTGATGTTGCTGCAACAAGCTAGGTTTTATGCTGTTCTGATGTTGCTGCAACAAGCTAGGTTTTATGCTGTTCTGATGTTGCTGCAACAAGCTATGCTTTATGCTGCTCTGATGTCGCTGCAACAAGCTATGCTTTATGCTGTTCTGACGTCGCTGCAACAAGCTATGCTTTATGCTGCTGTGATGTCGCTGCAACAAGCTATGCTTTATGCTGTTCTGATGTCGCTGCAACAAGCTATGCTTTATGCTGCTCTGATGTCGCTGCAACAAGCTATGCTTTATGCTGTTCTGACGTCGCTGCAACAAGCTATGCTTTATGCTGTTCTGATGTTGCTGCAACAAGCTAGGTTTTATGCTGTTCTGATGTTGCTGCAACAAGCTAGGTTTTATGCTGTTCTGATGTTGCTGCAACAAGCTATGCTTTATGCTGCTCTGATGTCGCTGCAACAAGCTATGCTTTATGCTGCTCTGATGTCGCTGCAACAAGCTATGCTTTATGCTGTTCTGACGTCACTGCATCAAGCTATGCTTTATGCTGTTCTGACGTCGCTGCAACAAGCTATGCTTTATGCTGTTCTGACGTCGCTGCAACAAGCTATGCTTTATGCTGTTCTAATGTCGCTGCAAAAAGCTATGCTTTATGCTGTTCTGATGTCGCTGCAACAAGCTATGCTTTATGCTGCTCTGATGTAGCTGCAACAAGCTATGCTTTATGCTGCTCTGATGTCGCTGCAACAAGCTATGCTTTATGCTGTTCTGACGTCGCTGCAACAAGCTATGCTTTATGCTGTTCTGATGTCGCTGCAACAAGCTATGCTTTATGCTGTTCTGATGTCGCTGCAACAAGCTATGCTTTATGCTGCTCTGATGTCGCTGCAACAAGCTATGCTTTATGCTGCTCTGATGTCGCTGCAACAAGCTATGCTTTATGCTGTTCTGACGTCGCTGCAACAAGCTATGCTTTATGCTGTTCTGATGTCGCTGCAACAAGCTATGCTTTATGCTGCTCTGATGTCGCTGCAACAAGCTATGCTTTATGCTGTTCTGACGTCGCTGCAACAAGCTATGCTTTATGCTGTTCTGACGTCACTGCATCAAGCTATGCTTTATGCTGTTCTGACGTCGCTGCAACAAGCTATGCTTTATGCTGTTCTGACGTCGCTGCAACAAGCTATGCTTTATGCTGTTCTAATGTCGCTGCAACAAGCTATGCTTTATGCTGTTCTGATGTCGCTGCAACAAGCTATGCTTTATGCTGCTCTGATGTCGCTGCAACAAGCTATGCTTTATGCTGTTCTGACGTCGCTGCAACAAGCTATGCTTTATGCTGTACTGATGTCGCTGCAACAAGCTATGCTTTATGCTGTTCTGATGTCGCTGCATCAAGCTATGCTTTATGCTGTTCTGATGTTGTTGCAACAAGCTATGCTTTATGCTGTTCTGATGTCGATGCAACAAGCTATCCTTTATGCTGCTCTGATGTCGCTGCAACAAGCTATGCTTTATGCTGTTCTGATGTCGCTGCAACAAGCTATGCTTTATGCTGTTCTGATGTCGCTGCAACAAGCTACGCTTTATGCTGTTCTGAGATCGCTGCAACAAGCTATGCTTTATGCTGTTCTGATGTCGCTGCAACAAGCTATGCTTTTCTGATGTCGCTGCATCAAGCTATGCTTTATGCTGTACTGATGTTGTTGCAACAAGGTATGCTTTATGCTGCTCTGACGTCGCTGCATCAAGCTATGCTTTATGCTGTTCTGATGTTGTTGCAACAAGCTATGCTTTATGCTGTTCTGATGTCGCTGCATCAAGCTATGCTTTATGCTGTACTGATGTCGCTGCAACAAGCTATGCTTTATGCTGTTCTGACGTCGCTGCAACAAGCTATGCTTTATGCTGTTCTGACGTCGCTGCAACAAACTATGCTTTATGCTGTTCTGACGTCACTGCATCAAGCTATGCTTTATGCTGTTCTGATGTCGCTGCAACCAGCTATGCTTTATGCAGTTCTGACGTCACTGCATCAAGCTATGCTTTATGCTGTTCTGAGGTTGCTGCATCAAGCTATGCTTTATGCTGTTCTGATGTCGCTGCAACATGCTATGCTTTATGCTGCTCTGATGTCGCTGCAACAAGCTATGCTTTATGCTGTTCCGATGTCGCTGCAACAAGCTATGCTTTATGCTGTTCTGATGTCGCTGCAACAAGCTATGCTTTATGCTGTTCTGATGTCGCTGCATCAAGCTATGCTTTATGCTGTACTGATGTCGCTGCAACAAGCTATGCTTTATGCTGTTCTGACGTCGCTGCAACAAGCTATGCTTTATGCTGTTCTGACGTCGCTGCTACAAACTATGCTTTATGCTGTTCTGACGTCACTGCATCAAGCTATGCTTTATGCTGTTCTGATGTCGCTGCAACCAACTATGCTTTATGCAGTTCTGACGTCACTGCATCAAGCTATGCTTTATGCTGTTCTGATGTCGCTGCAACAAGCTATGCTTTATGCTTTTCTGACGTCACTGCATCAAGCTATGCTTTATGCTGTTCTGATGTCGCTGCAACCAGCTATGCTTTATGCTGTTCTGACGTCACTGCATCAAGCTATGCTTTATGCTTTTCTGATGTCGCTGCAACAAGCTATGCTTTATGCTGTTCTGATGTCGCTACAACAAGCTATGCTTTATGCTGTTCTGATGTCGCTGCAACAAGCTATGCTTTATGCTGTTCCGATGTCGCTGCAACAAGCTATGCTTTATGCTGTTCTGATGTCGCTGCAACAAGCTATGCTTTATGCTGTTCTAACGTCGCTGCAACAAGCTATGCTTTATGCTGTTCTGACGTCGCTGCAACAAGCTATGCTTTATGCTGTTCTGACGTCGCTGCAACAAGCTATGCTTTATGCTGTTCTGATGTCGCTGCAACAAGCTATGCTTTATGCTGTTCTGAGATCGCTGCATCAAGCTATGCCTGATGCTGCTCTGATGTCGCTGCATCAAGCTATGCTTTATGCTATTCTGATGTTTCTGCAACAAGCTATGCTTTATGCTGTTCTGACGTCGCTGCAACAAGCTATGCTTTATGCTGTTCTGACGTCGCTGCATCAAGCTATGCTTTATGCTGTTCTGATGTCGCTGCAACAAGCTATGCTTTATGCTGTTCTGAGATCGCTGCATCAAGCTATGCCTGATGCTGCTCTGACGTCGCTGCAACAAGCTATGCTTTATGCTATTCTGATGTTTCTGCAACAAGCTATGCTTTATGCTGTTCTGACGTCGCTGCAACAAGCTATGCTTTATGCTGTTCTGACGTCGCTGCATCAAGCTATGCTTTATGCTGTTCTGACATCGCTGCAACAAGCTTTGCTTTATGCTGTTCTGATGTCGCTGCAACAAGCTATGCTTTATGCTAGTCTGATGTCGCTGCAACAAGCTATGCTTTATGCTGTTCTGAGATCGCTGCAACAAGCTATGCTTTATGCTGTTCTGATGTCGCTGCAACAAGCTATGCTTTTCTGATGTCGCTGCATCAAGCTATGCTTTATGCTGTACTGATGTTGTTGCAACAAGCTATGCTTTATGCTGCTCTGACGTCGCTGCATCAAGCTATGCTTTATGCTGTTCTGATGTTGTTGCAACAAGCTATGCTTTATGCTGTTCTGATGTCGCTGCATCATGCTATGCTTTATGGTGTTTTGATGTTGTTGCAACAAGCTATGCTTTATGCTGCTCTGACGTCGCTGCATCAAGCTATGCTTTATGCTGTTCTGATGTTGTTGCAACAAGCTATGCTTTATGCTGTTCTGATGTCGATGCAACAAGCTATCCTTTATGCTGCTCTGATGTCGCTGCAACAAGCTATGCTTTATGCTGTTCTGATGTCGCTGCAACAAGCTATGCTTTATGCTGTTCTGATGTCGCTGCAACAAGCTATGCTTTATGCTGTTCTGAGATCGCTGCAACAAGCTATGCTTTATGCTGTTCTGATGTCGCTGCAACAAGCTATGCTTTTCTGATGTCGCTGCATCAAGCTATGCTTTATGCTGTACTGATGTTGTTGCAACAAGGTATGCTTTATGCTGCTCTGACGTCGCTGCATCAAGCTATGCTTTATGCTGTTCTGATGTTGTTGCAACAAGCTATGCTTTATGCTGTTCTGATGTCGCTGCATCATGCTATGCTTTATGGTGTTCTGATGTTGTTGCAACAAGCTATGCTTTATGCTGCTCTGACGTCGCTGCATCAAGCTATGCTTTATGCTGTTCTGATGTTGTTGCAACAAGCTATGCTTTATGCTGTTCTGATGTCGATGCAACAAGCTATCCTTTATGCTGTTCTGACGTCGCTGCATCAAGCTATGCTTTATGGTGTTCTAATGTCGCTGCATCAAGCTATGCTTTATGCTGTTCTGATGTCGCTGCATCAAGCTATGCTTTATGCTGTTCTGATGTCGCCGCAACAAGCTATGCTTTATGCTGTACTGATGTCGCTGCAACAAGCTATGCTTTATGCTGTTCTGACGTCGCTGCAACAAGCTATGCTTTATGCTGTTCTGATGTCGCTGCAACAAGCTATGCTTTATGCTGTTCTGACATTGCTGCATCCAGCTATGCTTTATGCTGTTCTGACGTCGCTGCAACAAGCTATGCTTTATGCTGCTCTGATGTTGTTGCAACAAGCTATGCTTTATGCTGCTCTGATGTTGTTGCAACAAGCTATGCTTTATGCTTTTCTGTCGTCGCTGCAACAAGCTATGCTTTATGCTGTTCTGATGTCGCTGCAACAAGCTATGCTTTATGCTGCTCTGATGTCGCTGCACAAGCTATGCTTTATGCTGTTCTGATGTCGCTGCAACAAGCTATGCTTTATGCTGTTCTGATGTTGCTGCAGCAAGCTAGGTTTTATGCTGTTCTGATGTCGCTGCAACAAGCTAGGTTTTATGCTGTTCTGGTGTCGCTGCAACAAGCTATGCTTTATGCTGTTCTGACGTCGCTGCAACAAGCTATGCTTTATGCTGTTCTGATGTCACTGCAACAAGCTATGCTTTATGCTGTGCTGATGTCGCTGCAACAAGCTATGCTTTATGCTGTTCTGACATCGCTGCAACAAGCTATGCTTTATGCTGTTCTGACGTCGCTGCAACAAGCTATGCCTTATGCTGTTCTGACGTCGCTGCAACAAGCTATGCTTTATGCTGTTCTGACGTCGCTGCAACAAGCTATGCTTTATGCTGTTCTGATGTCGCTGCAACAAGCTATGCTTTATGCTGTTCTGACGTCGCTGCAACAAGCTATGCTTTATGCTGTTCTGATGTTGCTGCAACAAGCTAGGTTTTATGCTGTTCTGATGTCGCTGCAACAAGCTATGCTTTATGCTGTTCTGACGTCGCTGCAACAAGCTATGCTTTATGCTGTTCTGATGTTGATGCAACAAGCTAGGTTTTATGCTGTTCTGATGTCGCTGCAACAAGCTATGCTTTATGCTGTTCTGATGTTGTTGCAACAAGCTATGCTTTATGCTGTTCTGATGTCGCTGCAACAAGCTAGGTTTTATGCTGTTCTGATGTTGCTGCAACAAGCTAGGTTTTATGCTGTTCTGATGTCGCTGCAACAAGCTATGCTTTATGCTGCTCTGATGTCGCTGCAACAAGCTATGCTTTATGCTGTTCTAATGTCTCTGCAACAAGCTGTGCTTTATGCTGTTCTGATGTCGCTGCAACAAGCTATGCTTTATGCTGCTCTGATGTCGCTGCAACAAGCTATGCTTTATGCTGTTCTGACGTCACTGCATCAAGCTATGCTTTATGCTGTTCTGACGTCGCTGCAACAAGCTATGCTTTATGCTGTTCTAATGTCGCTGCAACAAGCTATGCTTTATGCTGTTCTGATGTCGCTGCAACAAGCTATGCTTTATGCTGCTCTGATGTCGCTGCAACAAGCTATGCTTTATGCTGCTCTGATGTCGCTGCAACAAGCTATGCTTTATGCTGTTCTGACGTCGCTGCAACAAGCTATGCTTTATGCTGTTCTGATGTCGCTGCAACAAGCTATGCTTTATGCTGCTCTGATGTCGCTGCAACAAGCTATGCTTTATGCTGTTCTGATGTCGCTGCAACAAGCTATGCTTTATGCTGTTCTGACGTCACTGCATCAAGCTATGCTTTATGCTGTTCTGACGTCGCTGCAACAAGCTATGCTTTATGCTGTTCTAATGTCGCTGCAACAAGCTATGCTTTATGCTGTTCTGATGTCGCTGCAACAAGCTATGCTTTATGCTGCTCTGATGTCGCTGCAACAAGCTATGCTTTATGCTGTTCTGACGTCGCTGCAACAAGCTATGCTTTATGCTGTTCTGATGTTGCTGCAACAAGCTATGCTTTATGCTGTTCTGACATCGCTGCAACAAGCTATGCTTTATGCTGTTCTGACGTCGCTGCAACAAGCTATGCTTTATGCTGTTCTGATGTTGCTGCAACAAGCTATGCTTTATGCTGTTCTGACGGCGCTGCAACAAGCTATGCTTTATGCTGTTCTGATGTCGCTGCAACAAGCTATGCTTTATGCTGTTCTGACGTCGCTGCAACAAGCTATGCTTTATGCTGTTCTGATGTTGCTGCAACAAGCTAGGTTTTATGCTGTTCTGATGTCGCTGCAACAAGCTATGCTTTATGCTGTTCTGACCTCGCTGCAACAAGCTATGCTTTATGCTGTTCTGATGTTGCTGCAACAAGCTAGGTTTTATGCTGTTCTGATGTCGGTGCAACAAGCTATGCTTTATGCTGTGCTGATGTTGTTGCAACAAGCTATGCTTTATGCTGTTCTGATGTCGCTGCAACAAGCTAGGTTTTATGCTGTTCTGATGTTGCTGCAACAAGCTAGGTTTTATGCTGTTCTGATGTCGCTGCAACAAGCTATGCTTTATGCTGTTCTGATGTCGCTGCAACAAGCTATGCTTTATGCTGTTCTGATGTCGCTGCAACAAGCTATGCTTTATGCTGTTCTGACGTCGCAACAAGCTATGCTTTATGCTGTTCTGATGTTGCTGCAACAAGCTAGGTTTTATGCTGTTCTGATGTTGCTGCAACAAGCTAGGTTTTATGCTGTTCTGATGTTGCTGCAACAAGCTATGCTTTATGCTGCTCTGATGTCGCTGCAACAAGCTATGCTTTATGCTGTTCTGACGTCGCTGCAACAAGCTATGCTTTATGCTGCTCTGATGTCGCTGCAACAAGCTATGCTTTATGCTGTTCTGATGTCGCTGCAACAAGCTATGCTTTATGCTGCTCTGATGTCGCTGCAACAAGCTATGCTTTATGCTGTTCTAATGTCTCTGCAACAAGCTATGCTTTATGCTGTTCTGATGTCGCTGCAACAAGCTATGCTTTATGCTGCTCTGATGTCGCTGCAACAAGCTATGCTTTATGCTGTTCTGACGTCACTGCATCAAGCTATGGTTTATGCTGTTCTGACGTCGCTGCAACAAGCTATGCTTTATGCTGTTCTGACGTCGCTGCAACAAGCTATGCTTTATGCTGTTCTAATGTCGCTGCAACAAGCTATGCTTTATGCTGTTCTGATGTCGCTGCAACAAGCTATGCTTTATGCTGCTCTGATGTCGCTGCAACAAGCTATGCTTTATGCTGCTCTGATGTCGCTGCAACAAGCTATGCTTTATGCTGTTCTGACGTCGCTGCAACAAGCTATGCTTTATGCTGTTCTGATGTCGCTGCAACAAGCTATGCTTTATGCTGCTCTGATGTCGCTGCAACAAGCTATGCTTTATGCTGTTCTGATGTCGCTGCAACAAGCTATGCTTTATGCTGTTCTGACGTCACTGCATCAAGCTATGCTTTATGCTGTTCTGACGTCGCTGCAACAAGCTATGCTTTATGCTGTTCTGACGTCGCTGCAACAAGCTATGCTTTATGCTGTTCTAATGTCGCTGCAACAAGCTATGCTTTATGCTGTTCTGATGTCGCTGCAACAAGCTATGCTTTATGCTGCTCTGATGTCGCTGCAACAAGCTATGCTTTATGCTGTTCTGACGTCGCTGCAACAAGCTATGCTTTATGCTGCTCTGATGTCGCTGCATCAAGCTATGCTTTATGCTGTACTGATGTCGCTGCAACAAGCTATGCTTTATGCTGTTCTGATGTCGCTGCATCAAGCTATGCTTTATGCTGTTCTGATGTCGCTGCATCAAGCTATGCTTTATGCTGTTCTGATGTCGCTGCAACAAGCTATGCTTTATGCTGCTCTGATGTCGCTGCAACAAGCTATGCTTTATGCTGTTCTGACGTCACTGCAACAAGCTATGCTTTATGCTGCTCTGATGTCGCTGCAACAAGCTATGCTTTATGCTGCTCTGATGTCGCTGCAACAAGCTATGCTTTATGCTGTTCTGACGTCGCTGCAACAAGCTATGCTTTATGCTGCTCTGATGTCGCTGCAACAAGCTACGCTTTATGCTGTTCTGAGATCGCTGCAACAAGCTATGCTTTATGCTGTTCTGATGTCGCTGCAACAAGCTATGCTTTTCTGATGTCGCTGCATCAAGCTATGCTTTATGCTGTACTGATGTTGTTGCAACAAGGTATGCTTTATGCTGCTCTGACGTCGCTGCATCAAGCTATGCTTTATGCTGTTCTGATGTTGTTGCAACAAGCTATGCTTTATGCTGTTCTGATGTCGCTGCATCAAGCTATGCTTTATGCTGTACTGATGTCGCTGCAACAAGCTATGCTTTATGCTGTTCTGACGTCGCTGCAACAAGCTATGCTTTATGCTGTTCTGACGTCGCTGCAACAAACTATGCTTTATGCTGTTCTGACGTCACTGCATCAAGCTATGCTTTATGCTGTTCTGATGTCGCTGCAACCAGCTATGCTTTATGCAGTTCTGACGTCACTGCATCAAGCTATGCTTTATGCTGTTCTGAGGTTGCTGCATCAAGCTATGCTTTATGCTGTTCTGATGTCGCTGCAACATGCTATGCTTTATGCTGCTCTGATGTCGCTGCAACAAGCTATGCTTTATGCTGTTCCGATGTCGCTGCAACAAGCTATGCTTTATGCTGTTCTGATGTCGCTGCAACAAGCTATGCTTTATGCTGTTCTGATGTCGCTGCATCAAGCTATGCTTTATGCTGTACTGATGTCGCTGCAACAAGCTATGCTTTATGCTGTTCTGACGTCGCTGCAACAAGCTATGCTTTATGCTGTTCTGACGTCGCTGCTACAAACTATGCTTTATGCTGTTCTGACGTCACTGCATCAAGCTATGCTTTATGCTGTTCTGATGTCGCTGCAACCAACTATGCTTTATGCAGTTCTGACGTCACTGCATCAAGCTATGCTTTATGCTGTTCTGATGTCGCTGCAACAAGCTATGCTTTATGCTTTTCTGACGTCACTGCATCAAGCTATGCTTTATGCTGTTCTGATGTCGCTGCAACCAGCTATGCTTTATGCTGTTCTGACGTCACTGCATCAAGCTATGCTTTATGCTTTTCTGATGTCGCTGCAACAAGCTATGCTTTATGCTGTTCTGATGTCGCTACAACAAGCTATGCTTTATGCTGTTCTGATGTCGCTGCAACAAGCTATGCTTTATGCTGTTCCGATGTCGCTGCAACAAGCTATGCTTTATGCTGTTCTGATGTCGCTGCAACAAGCTATGCTTTATGCTGTTCTGACGTCGCTGCAACAAGCTATGCTTTATGCTGTTCTGACGTCGCTGCAACAAGCTATGCTTTATGCTGTTCTGACGTCGCTGCAACAAGCTATGCTTTATGCTGTTCTGATGTCGCTGCAACAAGCTATGCTTTATGCTGTTCTGAGATCGCTGCATCAAGCTATGCCTGATGCTGCTCTGATGTCGCTGCATCAAGCTATGCTTTATGCTATTCTGATGTTTCTGCAACAAGCTATGCTTTATGCTGTTCTGACGTCGCTGCAACAAGCTATGCTTTATGCTGTTCTGACGTCGCTGCATCAAGCTATGCTTTATGCTGTTCTGATGTCGCTGCAACAAGCTATGCTTTATGCTGTTCTGAGATCGCTGCATCAAGCTATGCCTGATGCTGCTCTGACGTCGCTGCAACAAGCTATGCTTTATGCTATTCTGATGTTTCTGCAACAAGCTATGCTTTATGCTGTTCTGACGTCGCTGCAACAAGCTATGCTTTATGCTGTTCTGACGTCGCTGCATCAAGCTATGCTTTATGCTGTTCTGACATCGCTGCAACAAGCTTTGCTTTATGCTGTTCTGATGTCGCTGCAACAAGCTATGCTTTATGCTAGTCTGATGTCGCTGCAACAAGCTATGCTTTATGCTGTTCTGAGATCGCTGCAACAAGCTATGCTTTATGCTGTTCTGATGTCGCTGCAACAAGCTATGCTTTTCTGATGTCGCTGCATCAAGCTATGCTTTATGCTGTACTGATGTTGTTGCAACAAGCTATGCTTTATGCTGCTCTGACGTCGCTGCATCAAGCTATGCTTTATGCTGTTCTGATGTTGTTGCAACAAGCTATGCTTTATGCTGTTCTGATGTCGCTGCATCATGCTATGCTTTATGGTGTTTTGATGTTGTTGCAACAAGCTATGCTTTATGCTGCTCTGACGTCGCTGCATCAAGCTATGCTTTATGCTGTTCTGATGTTGTTGCAACAAGCTATGCTTTATGCTGTTCTGATGTCGATGCAACAAGCTATCCTTTATGCTGCTCTGATGTCGCTGCAACAAGCTATGCTTTATGCTGTTCTGATGTCGCTGCAACAAGCTATGCTTTATGCTGTTCTGATGTCGCTGCAACAAGCTATGCTTTATGCTGTTCTGAGATCGCTGCAACAAGCTATGCTTTATGCTGTTCTGATGTCGCTGCAACAAGCTATGCTTTTCTGATGTCGCTGCATCAAGCTATGCTTTATGCTGTACTGATGTTGTTGCAACAAGGTATGCTTTATGCTGCTCTGACGTCGCTGCATCAAGCTATGCTTTATGCTGTTCTGATGTTGTTGCAACAAGCTATGCTTTATGCTGTTCTGATGTCGCTGCATCATGCTATGCTTTATGGTGTTCTGATGTTGTTGCAACAAGCTATGCTTTATGCTGCTCTGACGTCGCTGCATCAAGCTATGCTTTATGCTGTTCTGATGTTGTTGCAACAAGCTATGCTTTATGCTGTTCTGATGTCGATGCAACAAGCTATCCTTTATGCTGTTCTGACGTCGCTGCATCAAGCTATGCTTTATGGTGTTCTAATGTCGCTGCATCAAGCTATGCTTTATGCTGTTCTGATGTCGCTGCATCAAGCTATGCTTTATGCTGTTCTGATGTCGCCGCAACAAGCTATGCTTTATGCTGTACTGATGTCGCTGCAACAAGCTATGCTTTATGCTGTTCTGACGTCGCTGCAACAAGCTATGCTTTATGCTGTTCTGATGTCGCTGCAACAAGCTATGCTTTATGCTGTTCTGACATTGCTGCATCCAGCTATGCTTTATGCTGTTCTGACGTCGCTGCAACAAGCTATGCTTTATGCTGCTCTGATGTTGTTGCAACAAGCTATGCTTTATGCTGCTCTGATGTTGTTGCAACAAGCTATGCTTTATGCTTTTCTGTCGTCGCTGCAACAAGCTATGCTTTATGCTGTTCTGATGTCGCTGCAACAAGCTATGCTTTATGCTGCTCTGATGTCGCTGCACAAGCTATGCTTTATGCTGTTCTGATGTCGCTGCAACAAGCTATGCTTTATGCTGTTCTGATGTTGCTGCAGCAAGCTAGGTTTTATGCTGTTCTGATGTCGCTGCAACAAGCTAGGTTTTATGCTGTTCTGGTGTCGCTGCAACAAGCTATGCTTTATGCTGTTCTGACGTCGCTGCAACAAGCTATGCTTTATGCTGTTCTGATGTCACTGCAACAAGCTATGCTTTATGCTGTGCTGATGTCGCTGCAACAAGCTATGCTTTATGCTGTTCTGACATCGCTGCAACAAGCTATGCTTTATGCTGTTCTGACGTCGCTGCAACAAGCTATGCCTTATGCTGTTCTGACGTCGCTGCAACAAGCTATGCTTTATGCTGTTCTGACGTCGCTGCAACAAGCTATGCTTTATGCTGTTCTGATGTCGCTGCAACAAGCTATGCTTTATGCTGTTCTGACGTCGCTGCAACAAGCTATGCTTTATGCTGTTCTGATGTTGCTGCAACAAGCTAGGTTTTATGCTGTTCTGATGTCGCTGCAACAAGCTATGCTTTATGCTGTTCTGACGTCGCTGCAACAAGCTATGCTTTATGCTGTTCTGATGTTGCTGCAACAAGCTAGGTTTTATGCTGTTCTGATGTCGCTGCAACAAGCTATGCTTTATGCTGTTCTGATGTTGTTGCAACAAGCTATGCTTTATGCTGTTCTGATGTCGCTGCAACAAGCTAGGTTTTATGCTGTTCTGATGTTGCTGCAACAAGCTAGGTTTTATGCTGTTCTGATGTCGCTGCAACAAGCTATGCTTTATGCTGCTCTGATGTCGCTGCAACAAGCTATGCTTTATGCTGTTCTAATGTCTCTGCAACAAGCTGTGCTTTATGCTGTTCTGATGTCGCTGCAACAAGCTATGCTTTATGCTGCTCTGATGTCGCTGCAACAAGCTATGCTTTATGCTGTTCTGACGTCACTGCATCAAGCTATGCTTTATGCTGTTCTGACGTCGCTGCAACAAGCTATGCTTTATGCTGTTCTAATGTCGCTGCAACAAGCTATGCTTTATGCTGTTCTGATGTCGCTGCAACAAGCTATGCTTTATGCTGCTCTGATGTCGCTGCAACAAGCTATGCTTTATGCTGCTCTGATGTCGCTGCAACAAGCTATGCTTTATGCTGTTCTGACGTCGCTGCAACAAGCTATGCTTTATGCTGTTCTGATGTCGCTGCAACAAGCTATGCTTTATGCTGCTCTGATGTCGCTGCAACAAGCTATGCTTTATGCTGTTCTGATGTCGCTGCAACAAGCTATGCTTTATGCTGTTCTGACGTCACTGCATCAAGCTATGCTTTATGCTGTTCTGACGTCGCTGCAACAAGCTATGCTTTATGCTGTTCTAATGTCGCTGCAACAAGCTATGCTTTATGCTGTTCTGATGTCGCTGCAACAAGCTATGCTTTATGCTGCTCTGATGTCGCTGCAACAAGCTATGCTTTATGCTGTTCTGACGTCGCTGCAACAAGCTATGCTTTATGCTGTTCTGATGTTGCTGCAACAAGCTATGCTTTATGCTGTTCTGACATCGCTGCAACAAGCTATGCTTTATGCTGTTCTGACGTCGCTGCAACAAGCTATGCTTTATGCTGTTCTGATGTTGCTGCAACAAGCTATGCTTTATGCTGTTCTGACGGCGCTGCAACAAGCTATGCTTTATGCTGTTCTGATGTCGCTGCAACAAGCTATGCTTTATGCTGTTCTGACGTCGCTGCAACAAGCTATGCTTTATGCTGTTCTGATGTTGCTGCAACAAGCTAGGTTTTATGCTGTTCTGATGTCGCTGCAACAAGCTATGCTTTATGCTGTTCTGACCTCGCTGCAACAAGCTATGCTTTATGCTGTTCTGATGTTGCTGCAACAAGCTAGGTTTTATGCTGTTCTGATGTCGGTGCAACAAGCTATGCTTTATGCTGTGCTGATGTTGTTGCAACAAGCTATGCTTTATGCTGTTCTGATGTCGCTGCAACAAGCTAGGTTTTATGCTGTTCTGATGTTGCTGCAACAAGCTAGGTTTTATGCTGTTCTGATGTCGCTGCAACAAGCTATGCTTTATGCTGTTCTGATGTCGCTGCAACAAGCTATGCTTTATGCTGTTCTGATGTCGCTGCAACAAGCTATGCTTTATGCTGTTCTGACGTCGCAACAAGCTATGCTTTATGCTGTTCTGATGTTGCTGCAACAAGCTAGGTTTTATGCTGTTCTGATGTTGCTGCAACAAGCTAGGTTTTATGCTGTTCTGATGTTGCTGCAACAAGCTATGCTTTATGCTGCTCTGATGTCGCTGCAACAAGCTATGCTTTATGCTGTTCTGACGTCGCTGCAACAAGCTATGCTTTATGCTGCTCTGATGTCGCTGCAACAAGCTATGCTTTATGCTGTTCTGATGTCGCTGCAACAAGCTATGCTTTATGCTGCTCTGATGTCGCTGCAACAAGCTATGCTTTATGCTGTTCTAATGTCTCTGCAACAAGCTATGCTTTATGCTGTTCTGATGTCGCTGCAACAAGCTATGCTTTATGCTGCTCTGATGTCGCTGCAACAAGCTATGCTTTATGCTGTTCTGACGTCACTGCATCAAGCTATGGTTTATGCTGTTCTGACGTCGCTGCAACAAGCTATGCTTTATGCTGTTCTGACGTCGCTGCAACAAGCTATGCTTTATGCTGTTCTAATGTCGCTGCAACAAGCTATGCTTTATGCTGTTCTGATGTCGCTGCAACAAGCTATGCTTTATGCTGCTCTGATGTCGCTGCAACAAGCTATGCTTTATGCTGCTCTGATGTCGCTGCAACAAGCTATGCTTTATGCTGTTCTGACGTCGCTGCAACAAGCTATGCTTTATGCTGTTCTGATGTCGCTGCAACAAGCTATGCTTTATGCTGCTCTGATGTCGCTGCAACAAGCTATGCTTTATGCTGTTCTGATGTCGCTGCAACAAGCTATGCTTTATGCTGTTCTGACGTCACTGCATCAAGCTATGCTTTATGCTGTTCTGACGTCGCTGCAACAAGCTATGCTTTATGCTGTTCTGACGTCGCTGCAACAAGCTATGCTTTATGCTGTTCTAATGTCGCTGCAACAAGCTATGCTTTATGCTGTTCTGATGTCGCTGCAACAAGCTATGCTTTATGCTGCTCTGATGTCGCTGCAACAAGCTATGCTTTATGCTGTTCTGACGTCGCTGCAACAAGCTATGCTTTATGCTGCTCTGATGTCGCTGCATCAAGCTATGCTTTATGCTGTACTGATGTCGCTGCAACAAGCTATGCTTTATGCTGTTCTGATGTCGCTGCATCAAGCTATGCTTTATGCTGTTCTGATGTCGCTGCATCAAGCTATGCTTTATGCTGTTCTGATGTCGCTGCAACAAGCTATGCTTTATGCTGCTCTGATGTCGCTGCAACAAGCTATGCTTTATGCTGTTCTGACGTCGCTGCAACAAGCTATGCTTTATGCTGCTCTGATGTCGCTGCAACAAGCTATGCTTTATGCTGCTCTGATGTCGCTGCAACAAGCTATGCTTTATGCTGTTCTGACGTCGCTGCAACAAGCTATGCTTTATGCTGCTCTGATGTCGCTGCATCAAGCTATGCTTTATGCTGTACTGATGTCGCTGCAACAAGCTATGCTTTATGCTGCTCTGATGTCGCTGCAACAAGCTATGCTTTATGCTGTACTGATGTCGCTGCAACAAGCTATGCTTTATGCTGCTCTGATGTCGCTGCAACAAGCTATGCTTTATGCTGTATTGATGTCGCTGCAACAAGCTATGCTTTATGCTGTTCTGACGTCGCTGCATCAAGCTATGCTTTATGCTGTTCTGATGTCGCTGCAACAAGCTATGCTTTATGCTGCTCTGACATCGCTGCATCCAGCTATGCTTTATGCTGTACTGATGTCGCTGCAACAAGCTATGCTTTATGCTGCTCTGATGTCATTGCATATTGCATGCTGAGCTTTGTTGCAGCTTTAAAATGATTTCTAATAGACATTTTTCTGTATGCAATTGTGTTATGTAAAAAAAAGTGCCAATGGTTTTGCTCACAAGTGCATGTTATATTATACACTTCAGTTGCAATGACACAGCTTTTGCACACTCACCGGATCTTCATTTGCCTCAAAAGATAGAGTGAATTTTTTAAGGATTATAATCTTGTTCTTGATATGCGCTAAAGTAAAGTGCCCATCTTCCCTGCAAAAATAAAAGCAACAGTCACATTACAGCCAAAAGCCAGGGAAAATATTTCATCTACAGCCACCAACTTCCATGTTAGAGACATGAGGGTCCCAGGGATGGAGAATGAGGGAAAATCTCCCCAGTGAGCACAGAGACAGCTGCACAAATCTAAAATAAAGTGGTTTCAACCCCTTACTTATCTATCCAAAGGAGAAAACAAAACTTTCTCTGAAGCAGAGCTTTTAAAGAGGAATTCCAGTGAAAATAATGTAATACAAAAGTGCTTCATTTTTACAATAATTATGTATTAATGATTTAGTCAGTGTTTGCCCATTGTAAAATCTTTTAAATCCCTGATTTACATTCTGATATTTATTACATGGTGACATTTTTACTGTTGGCAGGTGATGTAGCTGCTGCATGCTTTTTAGCAGTTGGAAACAGCTGTAAACAGCTATTTCCCACAATGCAACAAGGTTCACAGACAGGAAACTGCCAGGAGTATCACGTCCTCAGAGTTTCTTGTGGGAGGGGTTTCACCACAAAATCAGTCATACAGAGCCCCCTGATGGTCTGTTTGTGAAAAGGAATACAATTCTCATGTAAAAGGGGGTATCAGCTGGGATAAAGTTCAATTCTTGGTCGGAGTTTCTCTTTAAGTTTTCAACAAGTGTGTCACATTTTGTTCTAGATAACACAACTACCTTGGTGTATTTTAAGTACCTCTCCAATGGTAAGAACCAAGTGGTGTGTGTCATAGACCGCAAGGCCGGTCTGCGGATGTGGTCAATCGATCAGCGTCAGAAATCCTCTCACACGGTCATTTTGTTCATCACGAAGGGTAACCCGACTTTGCAATTTGATGAACCGACTCACGGAGGGAGCGTTCAGACGCCAACGGACTCGCCTCACACATACAATTCAAAGATCTGCCACCAAGCGTGTTACACAGCCCGCTACTGTAATTATACTAGGACTTCGAGAACGCTCTGTTAACCCTTTGCGGTATGCAGGAATCTGGGTCAGATCGGACTATCTGAGCCGGATTCACGCATACGGGTTATAAATGTATACTTCTATTAAACACAGGGTAGAGAGTTTAGAATAGGTACGATTGTGTGTGTTCAGCAACAGGTCATAACCGCTAAATGATTTTTAAAACGTTTAATAACAAAAATGCATTACATACAGTTATATACACCAATTAACATATACACATAGAGCCACAAAATAAAAAGGAATAAAATCAGAAAATTCTTACTTAGTTAGCTGACCAGTCCATTTGAAGAATGAAAAAAAAGAGTCCAGTTTAAAAGTAGGCATTCATGTTAAGAGTCCTTGAACACAGCATGCGTCGGTTCTCCTTGGAACGCATGCCTGGAGTTTCCTGGTCAATGGAATTTGGAGAACTGGGCAGGTTTGGTCCCGCCCCACTTTTATAGGACCTGAGTTTTGGGGCTGTCACTACCTGGAAAGTAGGTGTGTTTAAGGCAGGGTTATCTCCTGGCAGCCAGGTTTCCACCCCCAGACTCAGAGCAAGAAATGTACCAATTATTAATAATCTGTGTGACTCCGCCCCAGATCGGCGCATCGCAAATCCGAGACTATATTCATAAGCGGCCTGCGACCCTGTATTAAACGAGGCTATACATGCCTATTCTATTGCATTCGCTCTACGCAGGCCGGATAAAGTGGTTTCTCTACTGATTCCTCATAGCCAGAGAATTGCAATTCAGGTGAATGATAGAACTGATTTCTAGCTATCAGGAAATGTCATTTTTGTCTTGCTGTGCCAAACCAATTTTGAATTATTAATAAATTAAAGTTCTTTGTTTGAGTCTATGAGCTTGGAGGGAACTTTTATCTCAGCCAGTTTGAGCTAGTTTCTGGGACATGAGCTGTGTAGCCAAATGGCTCTGCCCAGGGGGGTTGGCCACGTGTGAAATTCTTTCCTGACCTGACACAGGATGTGGGGGTGAGGGGCTGTGCTGTCAGTGGAAGAGAGCAAAGGAAAGATATTTGTGTTATTCTACACAGGACTGACAGTAATTGTGCAGGACCATACGAAAATAATTGGCGATTGCGCACGACTTTCCGTAATGTTCGCCACATCGTGATTTGGGTAAAGGAGGCCAAAGCTCATTAGCTTCGGCTTCCAGGCCAATACCAACCACTTTGGGGATATAGTAAATAGATGTTGGGATAAAACGTTCTACCACCTGACATCTGCTGGTTAGTTTAGAACAGTGGTCCTCAAACTAAGGCCCGTGGGCCGAATGTGGCCCCCCTGAGGCTTTTTTACCGGCCCCCCAAACACAAAATGTATTATAGATGCGGTCAGCTACATTTTTAAATATTGGTGGTTCACATATAGAATGAAGCCAGAAAGCAGCAATCCGCTGGTTTCCAATTAAATTCCACATCAGGTGACACTGTTGACCAATTGGACTGAAGGTTGTCACCTTAGTATGCATCACTGTCTGGCCCGTAAGGACTTCTATGTATTCTCCGGCCCCCCAGCCGTCTGAAGTATGTTGACCCGGCCCTCGACCCAAAAATGTTTGGGGACCCTTGGTTTAGAATGCAGACCATCTGAGTCATGAACTATGTATGCATTGTACACTATGCGTACCACTATCCAAAATGAATATAATTTTCCTCTTCTGGCACTTGGATTTTTTTTCATCAATGCGCACTTCCAGAGACAGAACAAATTGTAATGGTACATACACACCCTTGATGGATGTCGCCCGTCAGGGATTGGGGCCCATCACTGGGCTGCACAAACGCAAAAGTCAGCTATATAGCTGACGACACGCTCTGTTGCTATGCGGAGGGACAACAGAGCAGTGCATGCGTAATGTCATGCAGCTTGTGGGGGAGCAGCGTGCAATAAGGAATCCGCTGTCGCTGAGCTGATCCAACGGTGGATCGCTTGCAGGCTGGGGGGTGGGCACCTCTGTACACACACCTGATTATCTGCCAAGGCGGTTGTTATCGGCGACCTCAGCCGACTCCATGTGCACAAGGCTTAACACAGCACGAGAAGAGGATCTTGCTCACGGAGGTCAAAGGAGACCAGATATAGTAATGTAAATGGGATTAAATAGATGTAATGAATGTGTGGTTGTTTAGAAATGAATACTGTAATTAATTTAGACAAGAATGTGTGTAAATTAATTGATATACAGGGAATGTTCAAGTGGCACTCTGCTTTTAAATCTGTTTGTAGCTCTGCCACCTCAGAAATGGCCAGCTACATGAGCCAAGTAACCGACAGCAAATAACTCTTATGTGCTCTTATGCATAACAGTACAAGGGGAAGGGAGCAGGAAAATGACATGACAGGTGAGCAGCCAGTGAGCTGATAGAGAAATATTGAGCATTATAAATACATGTACCTATCCAGAGTTTCTTCCGCCTCCCTCGTGATGATTGCTCTGATGTAATGCTTCGGATCAGAAATATGTAAAACAGCTCCTGGAAACCGACAATCATTGGAGCGCTCTGGCATTTTCAGGAACTACGGTGGGAAAAACATGAATAACCCATTATATTAATCTACCTGCATTATTAGAAACCTAAAAGGATATGGCTTTTAGTACAATACAGTAAGACACCCCCCCCCCATATGCGGCACAGGTGAGGATTGCCTCATGCTGGATAGGTGTGCTTGCCAGATGCTTAAGAAGTCAAACAAGCAACCTGCCCTAAAATATCACAAACCTCCCCCTTTGCTATCTGCGCGCAGCAGAAGCAACTTACTGAACATCTGGATGCTGTCTTCTATACTTTCTGCACCTCACAGCGGCTTTCTACATCCTCTGTGTGTGGCTCACGTGACACGCCGAGACCCATGCAGATCAGAGGGTCAGTAAGTCACTTCTGCAGCAAACAGCTCTGCAAAAGCTTAATGTTCTGCCCTGTTTTCCGCCTTAGGCATGCCGGTTGGTTGAGACTGCCAGATGCCTGAGTTCTGGCTAACGGGGGTTTTACTGGAAATAAAATCAGTGGGCATAAATAAGTAGACTATTGCTGGGATGGACTGGGATTCAGCTTAAAGCAAAACCTGAAGAAGAAAAAAAAAAAGTACGATATCAGGAATTGTACGCGTAGCACAGATAATGAATAGAACATTAGCAAAGAAACGTCTCATTGTTATTTTCAGTTATATACGGTAGCTTTTTTTTTTTTTTATAACATTGCATCATCCTACCTAATAAAACCCGTGTCCCTGCGTCCTCCTCCTGTGTGCCTGTGTCCGTGCTTTTGCTGAACTGCGCATGCACGGCACGCAGGCCGCCGTTGGGACAGGATGATGACGGGGCCAGGTGTGTGCGTGCACGCTGAATTTAAATTATGGGTAGAAATTGAACAAAATATGGTTGAATTTCCATTACATAATATTCTGTGGTTCTCGCTCCCGTTTAGTAGTTCTCATCCTGCAAGCTTCCTGTTGAGCCACACTATTTCAATATTTAGTAAGCATAGAGATAAATGTCTCCTCTCATCAAACCCTTCCCCGCTTATGCCTATCTTGGACAATTCTGTATTTTTCCAGGGATGTAATAAAAATTGAGAATGTGGAGTAAAGAATTGAATACGGGATCCAGGCAGGTTCTTTGTTAACTGGGGAGGAATGGAGGTCCCTGATGGAGATTAAAGAGACCTACCAGAATCCAGACCTTAAAGAGACTCTGAAGCGAGAATACATTTCGCTTTAGAGCTCATAGTTAGCAGGGGCATATGTGCCCCTGCTAAACCGCCGCTATCGCGCCGCTAAACGGGGGTCCCTTCACCCCCAAACCCACCCCCGCAATAGTTGGTCGTGGAGTTGGTCGTTCCTGGAGGCAGGGCTAACGGCTGCAGCCCTGCCTCCAGTCGCGTCTATCAGCGGCGCATCGCCGCCTCTCCCCCGCCCCTCTCAGTGAAGGAAGACTGAGAGGGGCGGGGAGAGGCGGAGATACGCGCTGACAGACGCGCGTGAGGCCGGGCTGCGGCGGTTAGCCCTGCCCCAACCAGGAAGCGCTCCCCCGTTGCAACGAGGGGATTTGGGGGATCAGGGACCCCCGTTAAGCCGCGGGATAGCGGCGTTTTAGCAGGGGCACACATGCCCCTGCTATCTATGAGGTCTGAAGCGAGATTTATTCTTGCTTCAGACTCTCTTTAACTGGTGGAGACTAATGCAATTTCATCATTTTATACTGCCAGAGGGTAAGAAAGTGGAGTTGTCATATAGAACCTCTATCTCAGCAAGGATACAAGAATCTGGTTTTAAGGTTCTCACGAGATGGTATCTGACCCCAGATAAATTAGAGTAATTTAGAGTAATACATTTGAGTAAGATGTATACAGATATGGATAAAAGATGCTGGAGATGTCAAAGCTATCAGGGAACATTTCTCCATATCTTTTGGGAATGACCAAGGATAAGAGGTTTTTGGTCGGGAGTTAAAGACTACATTATAAAGTTAACATATTTGACTCCATCAGATAACCCCGCCTTCTTCCTATTGCACCACAATGAATGGGGTATAGGGAGATCTAGACATTCCATGTGTTGCCATTTGTTAAATGCGGCCATGATCCTAATTGGAAGACATTGGAAGTCACATCTGGCTCCCTCTATGACGAAGTGGTTTCAGGTGATTTTACATACTCAACGTATGGAGAGGCTAACCCAGGCATGGGAAAACTCGGCCCTCCAGCTGTTACGGAACTACAAGTCCCACAATGCATTTGCCTTTATGAGTCATGACTGTGGCTGTCAGACTCCTGCAATGCATTGTAGGACTTGTAGTTCCTTAACAGCTGGAGGGCCAAGTTTGCCCATGCCTGGGCTAACCTATTATATAAAGGGTAAGTAAGAAGTATTCAAACAAATTTGGGAAAGATGGAATAAATTCACCTTAACTGAGGAATACATGTGCGTAATCAGCCACTGATGGAGTATTCGACCGTGGACTTGGAGGGAAGAGACATTTTTTACAATGGGCTGCCTATTGGGGGGAATTGGACATTGGGTATGAGGAAGGTACGAGGGCCTAGGTTTCTACTACTGTGGTGTTTTGTTTGTGTTGTTGACTGACTCTGAATGGTAGGGTGGTAGGGTGATTGGAATTATTAGAACTGAGAAACGGGAATGAGGTTTATTAAAAAATCTAAGAGATTTGAGATATTTTAGGAATATGGAGGTTGGCTCACGCTTAGTACTATCCCTTACGCTTCGATGGTCAATGTAGATCACCGGAGCGTTGACACGGATATACGTACGAGGTGCATGTGCGCTGTGATATATGCAACTGCTGTCGAGTATGTAGAACGTGTAGCTTGGATATTAATCACTTGGTGGGTCTCACTTTATTAAAATGAGCGCTACGGATGTGATCTGTTTTGGACCATGGAATCTTGTCAGCTGACAGGTGGTCATAGATATGACAGCAGGTGCGAAGCAAGCGTGAGCTAGCTTGAGGGCCGAAGAAGAAAATAGAATATGCTCCAACGAGGAAAAAGGATGGGAATATGCTATTTAGATAGTTAGACGTGGGTTGTATAGTAAGAATTTGTGATCTTCCTGATGCCTGCTATTGAAGACCCCTGAGCGGAGCATTGGACAGCATACAAGACTCATTTTGTATGTTCACCTCCTTTCCTTGTTTATTTTTAATGTGACTTAGGGAGCGATAATGGAATTGTATTATATGATGGGACATTTTTTTTAATAAATAAAGAACTTAAAAAAAGGGGGAAAAAAAAAAAGAAAGAAAAAGAAATCACACAGTCTTTTAAGCTATAAAACTAAGCAAAAATAATGACCTTTGAACTTTCCTGCAAAAAATCTTATCTCAAACTGTCTCTCACTGTTTCTCTGCGGTGTAAATGTTTCAGAAAACAAGACTGTGGGCCATATGCAATTCACTTTTTCTCCCGAGTTTTCTCCCAGGTGATATTTTTAAACTTGTCAATAAAATACCCTTTAAATCACCAGCAAACAAAAATATGCTCAAAATAATTTTGATGGTACTTTTTCACCTACTTTTTGGTACTTTTTTCATTGCAAAGTGCTGAAAATTATTCTAAATTCAAAGATGAAAAATTATCTCCTAGGAGAAAACACAGGTGAAAAAAAGAAATGCATATGGGTCTGTATCTGTTGGGTCAAAGAACTCACAGAAGCTCTTTTACATAGATAACAACCAACTTTTTTTTTTAACTCTTCTTGTACTGGAAAACATGAGACTTTTTCTTTGCTACTAATGTTCTATTTCTTAGCTGTAATACACATACAATTCATTATCTCATAATCTTCGCTTTAGGTTTGCTTTATAGACCACAGGGCTGTGGAGTCGGAGTTGGAGCAATTTTGGGTTCCTGAAGTCGGAGCAATTTGCGGTACCTGGAGTCGGAGTCGGTGGTTTCATAAACTGAAAAGTCGGAGTCAGATGATATTTGTACCAAATCCACAACCCTGGTAAATATTAGACTAAGGCCTCTTTCCCACCAAGACGTTGCGTTTTAGGGGACGTTAAGGTCGCATAATGTGCCCCTAACGCAACGCGTGATGGTGTTGAAGTTGGACGTCAGATTGAGCTGCGTTATGCGGCTCTCAAAGCAGCTGCTCCAGGTTAGTCATAGGAAGTCCGGATCTTTTTAAGGATTCGGATCATTCGAATTGGATCATTGAAAAGATCTGGATCTTTGAACCAAATCATTTTACTAGGGAAGCAGGCTGGGGGTGAAATGACTAGCAGGACAGGACTTTCCCTGCACTGTACATTCTGTATGTTCCTGTTTCTTCCAGACATCCACTGCGAACCGAATCTTTCATTGTGATGATCCGGATGATTTGACTCACAAAAAAGTTCCGGATCAAATAAACGATTCGTTCATGATCCAGACAACACTACAGTCCCACCACGAGTCACCACAGTGCATTGAATATTATTTAACCATGTGGCTAGTCACTGAGCATGTGCAAACAATCCAACACAGCTCTATAGGAGTATAATGTACAGCATGCTGCACTTTCATTTAACGTGCAGCGTTATACCCTACCACAATCTGGGCACTGTGAACAGCAGATTAATTTTTCATTGCTGTGAGTTAGGCTGCGGTACTGGCTGCTGTAACGTGGGACTTTAACGTCCCACTATGAGACCAGCCTAAGGAGTCGGCGCAATTTTGGGTACCTGGAATCGGAGTCGGATGATTTTTGTACCGACTCCACAGCCCTGATAGACCATGAAAACCCTAAGTTAAAAAAAATACATAGAAGAGCTGGTGCTGACTTGTTCAGTATTGTCCTGTATGACTCACTGCTATACAAAGAGCTTACCTCAACCACTTGAGCAGGTACTGCCTTAGGAGTGAAAGGCTCTCCTTTATATTTTGCAATAGCATCAATTATCCATGGATATCCAACAGTGGACCTGTGTGTCTTCATTTTTAAATCTTCCTGTTTACAAAAATGTGAAATTAAAGCTAAACAGAATAGACTGTTAAAATAAGGTGCTGATCAATAGTATGTAATAGGCAAACTATAAACTGCATATCTTTATGTAGTTAGAATAAGAAAGTAGCAGGTTTTTTTCAAAAATTAAGAAAAAAAGAAAACTGAAGCCAGGCTGATTCTAAATAGGACTTGGACTGTGCATACGCATACTGATATCATCTCCAGGGTCACTACAAAGTTTCACACACTGACGCACAGGTGTCACCTGACATTGTTGGTCTCCCGTTTAATGACTGTACCATTTTACTGGTTTTGCCTGACCAATATCATAGACCTCACAGGCCATCTCCCTCTCCTCCTCCCCTCACCACAGAACAGAGCAATCTGCTGGGAAAACCCTACATTCAGCAGCGGTGAACCTATGGCAGGTGTGCCAGAGGTGGCACTCCGAGCCCTTTCTTTGCAATATTGCAGAGGTGGTGTTGGTGGGGGGGGGGGGGGTGTTCATTATTAAAATAAATAATTCCCCCCTTACTCCCCCTCCAAACACTACAAATACATTATATTACAGTGCAGAGAGGCTGGCAGGTGAAAAGAAGACTATATTTTCACCTGCCTCCTCACTGCACATTCATACCTACTTGTTCCCCTCCCGACAGTTAATTTATAGTTCCGGGTGAGAGTGGCAGCAGAGACAGAGACGCACATGAGCACTGGCCCCATCCTTCTCACAGTGAAGAGCAGGCCAGGATGGTGACAATTTGAAAATTGTTTTTATTGAAAATGTTCAGGTTTAACAAAACATATCAAACATAAACAAAACAACCCTGAGCTCCAGCACACACAGGTGAGGAGACAGGGGAGAGAAACACCACAAGAAAGGATGCATAATAATTTTACACGTCACATATTATTACAATGAGAAAGGACACCATTGGAATCCGGAAATAGCAAACTGTAGATCCAGTTTAGTCCATTTCTTATCTTAAATATAAAGCAATTAGGAGCCAAAAACAGTACCAACTGTCTAATCAGGGTCATGTCAAAAGCGGGTAGTCATGTCTTAGTGAAAGGGAGGTCTCCAATTGTATCACGTGGAAACCTAAATGACTAGAGTGTACAGTCTGCTCAGCAACAATTAGGATGGTGACTATTTGAACAGGAGCCTCCAGGAGAGCCATCGAGAGGTGAAGAGTGGTAAGTGTGCATCCAGTCCCTGCACTTACCCTCCCGCCCAGCAGCACTATGAAATCTACCATCCCTTTTGCCCAACCAGCAGCATGTACCTAACCACCTTCCAGACCTACCTACCGCCCACCAGCAGCATGTACCTACCCCTACCTTACCTTCTGCCCACTGCAGCTACCTACCCTTCCAACCACCTGCAGCTACCTAGCATACATACAGTGGTTTGCAAAAGTATTCGGCCTCCTTGAAGTTTTCCACATTTTGTCATGTTACTGCCACAAACATGAATCAATTTTATTGGAATTCCACGTGAAAGACCAATACAAAGTGGTGTACGCGTGAGAAGTGGAACAAAAATCATACGATTCCAAACATTTTCTCTACAAATAAATAACTGAAAAGTGGGGTGTAAGTAATTATTCAGCCCCATTTGGTCTGAGTGCAGTCAGTTTCCCATAGACATTGCCTGATGAGTGCTAATGACTAAATAGAGTGCACCTGTGTGTAATCTAATGTCAGTACAAATACAGCTGCTCTGTGACACCCTCAGAGGTTGTCTAAGAGAATATTGGGAACAACAACACCATGAAGTCCAAAGAACACACCAGACAGGTTAGGGATAAAGTTATTGAGAAATTTAAAGCAGGCTTAGGCTACAAAAAGATTTCCAAAGCCTTGACCATCCCACGGAGCACTGTTCAAGCGATCATTAAGAAATGGAAGGAGTATGGCACAACTGTAAACCTACCAAGACAAGGCCGTCCACCTAAACTCACAGGCCGAACAAGGAGAGCGCTGATCAGAAATGCAGTCAAGAGGCCCATGGTGACTCTGGACGAGCTGCAGAGATCTACAGCTCAGGTGGCGGAATCTGTCTATAGGACAACTATTAGTTGTGCACTGTGCAAGTTGGCTCTTATGGAAGAGTGGCAAGAAGAAAGCCATTGCTAACAGAAAAGCATAAGAAGTCCCGTTTGCAGTTTGCCACAAGCCATGTGGGGGACACAGCAAACATGTGGGAGAAGGTGCTCTGGTCAGATGAGACCAAAATTGAACTTTTTGGCCAAAACGCAAAATGCTATGTGTGGCGAAAAACTAACACTGCACATCACTCTGAACACACCATCCCCACTGTCAAATAGGGTGGTGGCAGCATCATGCTCGGGGGTTGCTTATCTTCCGCAGGGGCAGGGAAAGTGGTCAGAGTTGATGGCAAGTTGGATGGAGCCAAATACAAGGCAATTTTGGAAGAAAACCTCTTGGAGTCTGCAAAAGACTTGAGACTGGGGCAGAGGTTCACCTTCCAGCAGGACAATGACCCTAAACATAAAGTCAGGGCAACAATGGAATGGTTTAAAACAAAACATATCCATGTGTTAGAATGGCCCAGTCAAAGTCCAGATCTAAATTCAATCGAGAATCTGTGGTAAGATCTGAAAACTGCTGTTCACAAACGCTGTCTATCTAATCTGACTGAGCTGGAGCTGTTTTGCAAAGACAAATGGGCAAGGATTTCAGTCTCTAGATGTGCAAAGCTGGTAGAGACATACCCTAAAAGACTGGCAGCTGTAATTGCAGCAAAAGGTGGTTCTACAAAGTATTGACTCAGGGGACCGAATAATTACATACACCCCACTTTGCAGTTATTTATTTGTAAAAAATGTTTGGAATGATGTATGATTTTCGTTCCACTTCTCACATGTACACCACTTTGTATTGGTCTTTCACATAAAATTCCAATACGATTGATGCATGTTTGTGGCAGTAATATGACAAAATGTGGAAAACTTCAAGGGGGCCAAATACTTTTGCAAACCACTGTATGGCTGCCCAGGCATAGCTACCTACTGTCCCCGCCAGCCTATCCTGCTGCAGCTACCTAATCGCAGTCTCCCACACCTAAATTGCAACTAACTACCTTCCATACAACCCGCCCAGCAACAGCTACCTATGCTCCCTACTGCTATGCTCCAGCTACCTACCTATTGCCCGGCTGCAGCTACCTTACCTACCTATACTCTTTCCTGTCCTGCAGCAACTACCTAATCTCTCTACCTACCCTTCCTCCCAGTCACAGCTACCTGACCTTCATCTATACCTACTTCCTCCCACCAACCACAACTACTTAACCTGAATACCAATCTCCTGGCCCAGCTACCTTACCTACCTACCCTTTCTCCTGTCCTGCAGCAGCTACCAAATTCCTCTACCTACCCTCCCCACCTCCCAGCTGCAGCTACTTACCCACCCTACTTACCTCCTGAAAAGGCTGAGTGGTTCAGCCAGGGTAGCATATATATGGGAGAGCTGTGGATCATGTTCAGGAAGATGCAAATAACTTACAGATACAGAATTATGCAAACATTGTTATGCAAATGCATGCAGCTTGAAGATGGACCAATCCAATGAAGCCAAAGATTTTATTGGTTTATTTTCCACCTCCATAAATTGGCATAAAAGTAGCCATACATCAGGCTACTTTGTGGTCGATTGACCATCCGATTCAAATATTATCATCAGAATCAGATGAAAATTGGTGCCGCCAAATGCATGTCCGATTGACAATGCGACCAATTTCGTCTAGAAATTGGTTGCATATATTACGGTGACCATACGTCCCGCTTTACCCGGGACACGTCCCGCCTTCGGGGGGCGCTATCCCAGGCTGCATGAGGTCCCGGGAAACGTCCCGCTTTTAGCAGCGGGACGTCCCGGCCTCGGGACTCTGGCCACCGTACAATGAACTAGCCGCAGCGTCTCCTAGTCGCTGCGCTAGTTCATTCCCCGCATCCCCGCTCCAGCCTGCATTGTCCTCCTCCGGCAGGCACAGGCAGAGCAGGGCTACGGGAAGATGGCGTCCAGAGGCGGAGCCCTGTACTGGAGACTATTTGTGTCTCCAGTACAGGGCTTCGCCTCCGGACGCCATCTTGCCGTAGCCCTGCTCTGCCTGAGTGCCTGTGAGCCCGGGGAGCTGCGCACACACACTAGAGGCCGGCCGGCTGGCTGACTGACTTATGTCAGGTATGTAAATGCTTTTTTTTTTCCAGGTGAAATGTTTGCCCCCATTGCGTTCATTTTGTGCTGACATGTTTGCCCCCATTGCGTACATTTTTGCTGACATGTTTGCCCCCATTGCGTTCATTTTGTATTGACATGTTGCCCGCAGTGCGTTTATTTTGTACGGACATATTTGCCCCCATTGCGTTAATTTTTTACTGACATGTTTGCCCCCATTGCGTTCATTTTTTACTGACATGTTTGCCCCCATTGCGTTCATTTTTTACTGACATGTTTGCCCGCAGTGCGTTTATTTTGTACTGACATGTTTGCCTCCATTGCGTTTATTTTGTACTGACATGTTTGCCCGCAGTGCGTTTATTTTGTACTGACATGTTTGCCCGCAGTGCGTTTATTTTGTACTGACATGTTTGCCCGCAGTGCGTTTATTTTGTACTGACATGTTTGCCTCCATTGCGTTTATTTTGTACTGACATGTTTGCCTCCATTGCGTTTATTTTGTACTGACATGTTTGCCCGCAGTGCGTTTATTTTGTGCTGACATGTTGCCCGCAATGCGTTTATGTTGTGCTGAAATATTGCCCGCAATGCGTTTATGTTGTGCTGACATGTTTGCCCCCATTGCGCTTATGTTGTACTGACATGTTTGCCCCCATTGCGTTTATTTTGTACCCGCAATGCGTTTATGTTGTGCTGAAATATTGCCCGCAATGCGTTTATGTTGTGCTGACATGTTTGCCCCCATTGCGCTTATGTTGTACTGACATGTTTGCCCCCATTGCGTTTATTTTGTACTGACATGTTTGCCCCCATTGCGTTTATTTTGTGCTGAAATGTTGCCTGCAATGCGTTTATTTTGTGCTGACATGTTGCCCATTGCGTTTATTTTGTGGTGTCTGGGGTAACTGTTGCTGCATTTATTATTTAACCACCTTAGCGGTATGGACGAGCTCAGCTCGTCCATTACCGCCAGAGGGTGCCGCTCAGGCCCTGCTGGGCCGATTTTGATCAAATAAAGTGCAGCACACGCAGCCGGCACTTTGCCAGCCGCGTGTGCTGCCTGATCGCCGGCGCTCTGCGGCGATCCGCCTCGAGCAGCGGTGAAAGAGGGTCCCGACAGCCGCCTGAGCCCTGCGCAGCCGGAACAAATAGTTCCGGCCAGCGCTAAGGGCTGGATCGGAGGCGGCTGACGTCAGGACGTCGGCTGACGTCCATGACGTCACTCCGCTCGTCGCCATGGCGACGAAGTAAGCAAAACACGGAAGGCCGCTCATTGCGGCCTTCCGTGTTACTTTTGGCCGCCGGAGGCGATCAGAAGAACGCCTCCGGAGCGCCCTCTAGTGGGCTTTCATGCAGCCAACTTATTTAAAAAAAAACCTCCCGCAGCCGCCCTGGCGATCTTAATAGAACGCCAGGGTGGTTAATGGTCATAGTTGGCTGTGTTTGCTGCTTTGGAGTTATGGTATACTATTAAATAGCATCACAGTTTCTGCACACCCATGATGCGAATCCTCGTTTGACCACATCACGGCGTAAACACTGCTTTCTTATGCCTCGCTGTTGCATCATTACGTTAGCTCCGCCCATAGAATGTTATGGCCACGCCCATTTTTCGGCACGGCAGGCAAATTTTTCGCCTCTGCGCCCTATTTTTCTGCGCCCCCCCCCCCCCCCCCCCCAATCCTGTCCTAGGTTGAGCCTACAAAAATCTGGTCACTCTACATATATCGGTCAGACATGCTGCAAGATGTCGGGTTGTCATGGTTGATTGGATGCGCGGCTGTAACGGTGAGCAATATTGGGACGAGCGACAAAACCCTTTGCGCTGTTCCCCTAATGTATGCATTTATACATTAGCTGTCCTGTGTTGCAGTGCCCGTCCGTCTGAATCAACCGATCTTCCGTTAGCCCCATACACGCTAGCGGCGCATAGCACGCTGGTGTGTGACGTCACATGCGACGACGGTGGAGTGTGTGCGACTATAGAAGAGCTGCAGATTCAGAAGACAAGACAGGTAATGCATAAATACACACATTTATAAATTAGGGGAACAGCGGTAGGCTTGGCAGATTGCTGATAGATTTCATGCTGAAATTGTTCAGGCATCAGTCTGCGGAGTATGGTAAGCCCACAGATCTCTCTCTAATCAGATTCGATCAGAGAGAGATTTGTCTCTTGATCAAATCTGTCCATCATCGCTAGATGTATGGTTAACTTTATTCTGTATTAAATAGGAATTAATTGCATCTCACTGGCCTTCCCAATGGTTGCCGTGTCTGTGCATAATCACACATCATACACCTGGAGAAAATGCCTTTTAATGTACTGTATGTGCAATTATATAAGTTTCATACTTCAACGACTCCAAAATCTGAACAAAATGTTATTGTGGTAAAATAATCTTCAATGTGGATCAATCGGCACATCAATATACCTGCAGCACCTCCGTCGTCACTG